>NC_034409.1:40791293-40968248 GCF_002078875.1 Numida meleagris
CCCTTCCCCTTCCCTTCCCTATTCTCCAGGCTGAACAGCCCCAACTCTCTCAGCCTTTTCCCATAGGGGAGGTGCTCTCCAGACCTGCTCCAGCGGCTCCATGTCCTTCTTGTGTTGGTTGACCCAGAACTGGACTGCACACATTGCTGGCTCATGTTGAATCTTTCATCAATCGACACTCCCAAATCCTTCTCCTCAGGGCAGCTCTCAAGCCATTCTCTGCCCAACCTGTATTTGTGCTTGAGACTGCCCTGACCCAGATGCAGGACTTTGCACTTGGTCTTGTTGAGCTTCATGAGGTTGGCATGGGCCCACCTCTCAAGCCTGTCCAGGTCCCTCTGGATAGCATCCCTTCCCTCTATATAATAGTTTCTAGTAAACTATTTTTGTATATGTTTTCAAAATCATGTGTAATGATTTTACAGAGAGAGCCTGTTTGTCTTCCTGTCAGTAACATCACACTAATCAATACATATACATATGCTCCTGCATTTTTCATGTTGCCTCATGTACTGGCAGATTAAGTTGTCATCTAAGTTTGTGACATGAGAATATTTTTACTATAATATGTGAGAAGTTAATTATAGTAGGCAGTAAAAATACATATTTTATAGCAAAAGTTTTCCAGCAAGCTTTGTTTAAGAATTCTGCTGGAAGGACTGACGAGGAACTTAAGACTAGGGTAAGCTATAAGGTGTGCTCTTTTGGCAGAGACCAAGAGTTTATGGGACTCACAGAATGTTATTCCAGCACATTTGCTCTCTAATGCATTCTACTGTCAGGATCTGCTGCTGCAGCTCGGCATAAAATGGCAAATTTCGTCATGTAGTTTTTTAGGGAGATAAAAGGTTGCATTAAAAAGGTTCAAAATAGGAACCCAAGAATCTAGACCTGAGCTTCTTTAATGATAAGTAGTAGAAAGTGCTACCTGGAAAAAGTGTTTGTACTCAGTCACGGTGATAAGTGTGGCTATGCATGAGAGTGTCCTGGGGCATAGCAGAGCCAGAGCTGGTTAGATGTGAATGCTAGTGGGGTGGATGGAAAGAAGAACTAGCTGGACTCACTTTAGATGTTAGAAAAGACATTTTTTTTCCTCATTGCAAAAGTACTTCTGTGGTCTTCTAAATATTATTTGAATGAGAATCTCTAATAACAACAACAACAAAAAAATGTAGCAGCTTTTTTCTGACAAACTATTAATGCTAGTTTTCCACTAACAGCATAAATATCAGCTTGTAAAAGTGCTTCATTATGGGAAATGACTTGTTGCTGGAAATCTCTTATCTAGTGTGTCATGGAGATGATTGTATTCTGAAGACAACAGCTGTGTACCTGGAATGCTAGTCTTTCCCTATAAACACAGTGTACAGGAGCCTATAGAAGACAACATGACTATTACAGAAGACTCCAGGAACTAACTAGGTATATGGCAGCTGACAGCCTGGCAAAAATATATACATGACATGATGGATGACAACATGTTAATGAAAATGCTGAAGGATAGTGTAAGGCATCAGTCACATATCTGATTTTTTTCTCTCTCCTTCCTCCTTAACATTTATCTTTATCTTCCCCTCTTGTTTACTCTTGCATTTCCTGCATTTCCTATATATTTTTGTACACTAAATCTTTTCATCTCTAATGCCTACCTTTGTACTCATTAATAAGACAAATTAGTTGAGTGTATTTGTTTAAACTGCAAGGACTTCTGGTAAGGTCACCATACTTTGTAACTCAGTAATTGGCATTAAGTTCTCCTGGAAAATCTGTTAACAAATTTTCTTTCGGATAACATAAAAAGAACAAAAATGGACAATAATTAAATTTCTTATTTTGCAAAGAAAGTGCTATGACAGAGCTTAATTTGACCTGTACCTAACTTGATTTTCTTTTCTCTCACAGTTGTTTGGCATGCGACTATCTTTGACTACAGGGCTGTCGTGGTATTTCTCTTTGTCTGAGCTACTTATTCGATCTGACCCTTAGGAAGTATGGGTACAAACTTGGTATTCAATGGGCTTTGCAGTGAAATGAAAAAACTTTCTGCTAGGTAGCATTGTGCACATCCTTAAGAAGAATTTATGATGACTGAGAAGAATACATTTCAAATTTATTATGTGCACTATTTTTCTCTGTAAAGAAAGGCAAATTGAGGTATCTTCTGTGGAGGAATGCATACATGGAGATTACCAAATAGGTACAATTGTCCAGGCATTTATCTTAATCATACCTTTGTCTTCAAAAGTTTGTGCTAGAAATTAATACAAAGTATTCTTTGTTCTATGTAACTTTATGAAGTTGACTTTACTAGTTTTCCTAGTGGCTTGCTAACCTAAAGAATGGATTGCAAGTCCCAAGTCCTTCTTCATTAATTAATTCTATTTTTGTGGGAGCCATTTTGTACTGTTTAGATTATGTAAGGGTCATGGGAGGAAAAAGTAGGTTTTATCTATGTTTCCCATCACATTTCCCAATCTCAACACATCTAAGACATTTACATTAAATGTGATCATCTCTTCTTGCTCCTTTAAGCTAGCATGGAGGTAGATGAAGCACTAAGTCTCTTTGTAGACATCTGTATCACTTGTCCATCTTTGAATTTCTGGAGTTTGTGGCACCCTAGTGCTATATCTGGGCAGAAAAAAAAGGATGAAGAAAGACTGTTGCAGTTCTTTTGTCAAGTATCTTGCTAGATATCCTTCAGAATGCCAATCAGGTAACCAGGGAAAGATGTTACATGAGGCACAAAGTGCTGCTAGTTTAGTGAAAGGATGAAAACAGGAAGAGCTGCCCAGATCATAGAAAAACGCAACATGCATATGATAAAACATCTTTGGTGTTCAGCATCTCTGAGATCTATTCCGGTAGGCACTATATGGATTCTTGGTTGCAGACAGAATAACGGCTTTTGATTGAAGCAGAACATAGCAAACTCAGGAGTGAAATTTTGTCCTCACTCACCTGTATCTGACATTTACCTCAAGGATCACAATGGCTACATTTAGACTTAACAGCATAGTTACTGTGATATATGTGGCAGCCTTCATCTCATCCTTATTCAGATCAAATTCAAGGCACAAAGGAAAGCTGAGTGGGCTGCACCCCTGCCCTTTGCCTTGAAAAGAGATGTGGGTCTGTGCAGGTTACTTATGTAGGGCCTGGGTCTTGGAAAGATTAGTAAGTCTCTTGCTTTAGAAAGCATTAAAACTGAATATACATACCTTGCTACGTACAAAATCTAGCACACAGTCATTTTCTGCAGATCTGTAGCATGGTAGATACATCCTATTACTTAGATCCTGACAAGTCTCATGTACTTATTGAAATACATTTTCAAGAAAGGCAAGTTTTGTCTCCTACTTTATACATACATGATATCCAGAAAAGGTCTGCTGTTCACTTACTCTTGTGTTGTTTCTTTCAGCTTTCAGTTCTGATATCTCCTCCTCCTTTTCAAGCAGCTGTTCCCTGCATGCATTTAATTCTTTTGTCAGTGCAGCAAATTCCTATGGAATGAAATTAAGCACGAAGTTACTCAAGATGTAAACATAAAATTAATCAAATCTATATGCATTCTAGAGTTTTGGGATTTACATAATATTTAGAAATCATCACAAACTAAAATAGCATATGTAAAAATCAACACTTGTCAAAAGCTTTTCAAATGATGCATTTTTTCATTGAAAGCCAAATAAATTTGATAAAAAGCATCTATACAAAACACTACCAGAGTGACAACATCCCCCATACATAAATTATCAGAACTAAAGCATAAGAAGAACACAACTGGCCTATTTTGTAGCAAGGAAGACACTATAATTTCATGCATAATGAGATGCAACTCTCAATGCATTTGCTTAGTATTAAAATGTCTTGATTTTACCATTGTTTTTATTCTTCAAAAATACACATAAAATTTTATGCATACCAGTGGCAGTCACAGACTTAACATTAAGTTCAATAACTAGAAGATTTCAATTCATATCTGTTTACTTTTGACAGGCACAACATACACTAAATGGTAGTGGCTAATTTTATCTGTAACACTGAAAAGATTCTGTGTCTCATGAAAACAGTGAGGCAAACAATGAAAAGTGTTTGAAATATGTAATTGTGCCAGAAAGAAAAGGTGTCCAGATGAGCACCATTGCTGCTAAACAGAAGTACAAACATATTTTAAAATTTTAAGTTAATTGAGTTTGACTAAAATAGTTAATAGCTGTTAAAAACCATGCATGAGCAGACAGGATTAAACTGCATTCATTCTTAATTCCCTCCAGAAGAAGGAGTTTAAGAAAAATAAACATGTCCAGGTGGTTTATCAGCTGGCAGGATGAACCTGAGTCTAAATCTACTTCTTTAAGACAAAAGCTAGCAGTGATTTCAAACGAACTCAGTCCACTGTCTCCCTTCAAGCTGTGGGAAGCAGCTTTTATCCAAACTGAAGTGCTTTTCGACAGAAGTTGTGTTGGTATTCTCAGGCTCCTTCAGTTTTAATCAAATTTAGAAATAGTTAATTGCATATTATTGATAATAATGATATTATATTTTCAATAATATATTGATATACTATCAATACATATATAGGTATTTTTTACTTTATCAGCAGCTGAATGTTAATTCATGTTAAGCTTCTATGCAGATTGCATGGCAGTAAGAAAATTATTCTAAAATCCTCAACTGATTTTATTTTAGAGATTAGCTACTGATCACATGAACCATGCAATATTTTGTGCCATATATCTTAATCAGAATTTTCACCTTAAATATTAATGGTCAAGAACTTTTCAGGCTCTGCAGTATACTGTGATGTTAGAGTTCCTGTATTAGTTTTGGAAATGAGATTTAAAACTCTGCTCACTTTTCAAAAGTACTATTAAAACTTTTGCCTTTAGATCTTTAGTAAGTAGTAGAAGTGTTGTTCTGTCTAGAGTTTTGCTTGAACTCCTTTTTTGGGGTTGTAATTAATGTCACATACCAAATGAATATGCCATATTTAAAACAAGCCCATGATTTCCATTCAGATTGAATTGGAATTCTGAAGCTGGAAAACACATATGCACATATTCCTTCTTTTATATTCTTATAAGATAAACTTTACAGTGCCACAGTGTGGAACTCTTTTTGCTAATATACATTGCTAATACCACTAGTACAAGCAGTATGATATTATTTTAATTTACCACTTTCCATTTCTTTATATTGTTTTAGCTGGCATTTAAATAGATCTTCAGCATCTGAATGGGTGTCAGTGGTGGAAAGGACAGCAAGCATCATCTGGTGATTTACAGTCCCAATTATTAACTACTATAAGGCAAAGCAGTCTGTTAGCATGCTTTTATTGTTTTGCTTGGAAACAGAGAAATATATGAGTTTATAAAATTGTACATTCTTTGCTGTGCCAAGACAAGCCTACTACCAGCAGTATGATCCCTAATGCTTTGGCCAATATAATCTCAGATAATTCAGTATTTGAGTTTTACTACTTTGTTGAACAGTATGGATTTTATTCTTCATGAAATTTAAGCTTTCCCTTGCTTAAAAGCAAATCATTAAGCAAAATTACGCTCCTGGAGTTAGATATTTAACCATTTCCTCTCAGCCTCCAAATATCTTCAGTCTATACGCGTAATATTAACCTCCAGTTTGGCTGGGCTGCACATATCTAGTACCTTAGACTTTTTCCTTCAGCCGCTGACACAGATCCTTCACATCTTTTAATTATTCAGTTGCTGCTGTTCTCTGAAATTCCTCTATTACAGGATCAGAATTTACAAGAACAGCCAGCTCCTCATATCTCTGGAGCTGAAGTGCTCACATTGCTCTTTTCATCTGAAGGACTAGTGGCTGTTCCTGAATCAAGACCTTTGGCTTCTCAGAATCAAACGATGATAGTATTTTTCTCGGTGTTTGCTTTACAGGTGTATTGCAGGAAAAGCCTCAAAGTAAAATTGAGTTTGCCCTAGAGCTGTACAAATTACTTCTGTCACGTCTGCTTTGACAAATTAACTACTGTGATAAAAGCTTACGATAGCTTGCTTTTCAATTCATGTTTCCATAACTACAAGTGAAACCCATTTTACGTATGCATTCCCTTTCAGCCCAAGGTATCCCTGAGATATGACACTGTAATGCTCCAGAGAACATGGTTCTCCCACAGGTTAGAAACAAAGCAAAACATATTTTTGTTTTACCCAGTTATGTAATAAAAAACATGTGATGATAACGACCTCCGCGCTTGCAATTCCTCCTGATATACACAGGGATCAAGGGAATACTGTCATCTGGAATTACTGTTTGCAGCCGAAATCTTGCATGGTCAGTCATACTTTGCGGGCCCTGAAGGTGAGATCTGTTGCATAACTAATGTGACTTGACACGTACAACCACACTCTTATAGCTTATGTAGAAGTTGTTAGGATATAAAGATAATTGAGAAATAAAGAGAATCAAAACAATGAAAATTACTCAGTTGATTTCACTGGTCTTATATTACAAAATGGTAACAAGAGATTAAGTTCTTTTTTCATGAGAAACAACTAAAGTATTTTTTTTGCCATGTGAATAAAAATAATCTTGGGGTCTATTTTATCTGCTATTTTCCTTGTTGTCTTAATACTTGGGCTATAACACTCAGTCTGACTGAAAAATAGCTGACTCAAAATGACAGCGCTTCACTTATCCCATACATATCTCTGAAGAGAGGGCAGAAGCCTCAAAAACAAATTCCATGAAAATTTGTGACCACTGAAAGGACAATTTGGCATTACAAATCTGAAAGTCAAGGACTTCCCCTGGCATAGCAGCTGAGATGTAGAGCACAGGCTTGGGGGTGCCCAGGAGAGGGGGGACCACAGGGACAGGCAGGCTGACAGTGCTGCCAGATGTGCTGGCAGCAGGGCTGTGCGGGGAGGCGTGCCACAGCATCCTTACCATTACATCTCTGCCTCTAGGGGTGGCTGAACAAATGCTGCTTTCTCTGCTTATTGTTCCCAGGAAAGGTTTGCAAGATTCATTTTTTCATGGACTAATACACAAAAAACCTATACAACAAGCCTCTTAGGTGAGGGCATGCCAGAGAAATGAGACTTCAGAGCTGCAACACTTGATTGTTCAGCTTGTGAGTACAGTCCAGTATGGAGTGAGTTGAACTCAAATGAAAATGCAAACAGCCTCTCATCATACAAACCCCTTAATGAAAGAATGAAGAAATTTTGTATGCCTCTCCCTCACCCTAACCTCCCTAAAAAAAATGAAAAAGAAGAAAAACAAAATTCAGTTTCAGAGACGATGGGGAGTATTCAGCTTGAAATCTGTTCCCCTGGAACTGCCTTCTTTGAACTACATTTCATTTCAGGATGAAAGAACGAACTAATCTCTGCACAGAGAAAGAATGGTTAGGCTTTACAATTTTTATTTTTCAGTCAACACTATCTATGTAGACAGATTTTCCTTCCCACAAATTTAGAGGTAAGTCATTCAATAACAGAAATTACAATCTTTGACTATACTCTGAGAGTTTTAACCTTTAATTTATTATGTTTTAATACAATTTAATTTTCTTAAATTGTACCTTCTTTCTTTTCTTATTATTCTTTCATTGGAAATTTTGCTAAAAACTCTCCATGCTTTTTAAAATACCAATGATTTACTTTAGCCATTTCATCACTACTAGCACAGAAATTTCAACCTTGTTGACAGCGATTAGCAATACAAAAGACTATGAAGTTCTGGATGAAAGTCACTGTTTCTCTTACTACAGAAGAGCCATAATAACAGCCCTTGATTCTAGATCAGGTTGAATGTTACATTTCCATATTTGGGTCTCATGTCAATCTTTTGAAATGTGGATGTGGCCACATCAAATGGAATGAGTGAATCTCTAATATGAACTTCGAATTACTTTGTTTAACGCACACCATTGGTTCAGATAGGCAAGGTGGGGTGTTATTAGGTCTTACTTAGCCTCTAAACGTGCTTCAAACTACCCAGGAATTATCAATGTATGTTTGGTTTATTTAGTGGCCTGCAAGATATCAAGCATGTGAGAAGTATGATTAAATGTGACAATGTGAGAAACTATTAATTCACAGAGAAAAATGAAGAGGAGGAAATTTCTGTTACATAAGAGAGAAAATTAACTCAGTAACACAGTGGACTTGTTAACCCACACTCCATTTTTTTTTCAGAACTGTGGGCATTGTCTGAGATTCTGAAGCATGCAGACACTTACCCACACAGAAGCACACATCAGTGCTCCTTGGAAGAAGGAAAAAAAACACTTTTCAGGGGTTTAGAGCCAATATTAACGTCTACAAGAACAGATAATATCAACACTTTTACTGAACAGAAAATGGGATGAGAACGGTTACATAGCTCTCCACCAAGAAACTACATTATATTTTGAACTAAATCTTGCAAATATTTGCTCATACAACCATTTCTTTCTGGGTAGAAGAAACCATCTCATACTAATATAGCCCCTCTGTGGATGGCCTACTATTGTGAATGGAGTATTTACTGTTATGACTCTGGTCCCAAATAAAAACAGATGTAATTGGAAATTCCGAGCAAAAATAAAATCCCACTTCTCTTTTATTACCTATAAGTACAAAACACATATTTTTCTTCTAGAAAGCTCCAGAAAAGAATCATAAGAGAGAGCAAAGGGTTATAATAGAGTAAATGTATATAATATACATAATAATAATGTACATATTAAATTAGCTCAGATACATATGTATATTTTGGTTTAGCATTGCAGCACATGTAACCTAGCTTTTTTAAAACTGTTATCTATTTTCAACAACTATATCATGTTACTTTCCTGATTTTTAGAAGCACCAGTAGCTCAAAAGTATTCAAAAAACATTTTAAGTCACCCAAAAAGAAACTCATTTGATACCTATTTAAATATTAGTTCAACTGACAGTACTTTGAGATAAAGATAATGGGAAGAACATACAACTGTCAGGACTTGTGGAGTATTCTGCCTAATTTTCCTGCTGTAGGACACACTTGCCATAGAAAAATGCATTCCTACAGATTTCTGAAGCCAAATTGGATCTTCCTAGCAGCATGAACATCATGGAAATGGTTCGATTTATTTCAATGATTTTCTTACTTGGGGTTACTTTGGGAATAAATCTGACACTTCACCCAGGGGACATAAGCACAAATTTGACATGATAAAATCTTGAATCTAGGTCAGTAATAATATTAAGGTAATTCATGTTTTTAGAATTACTGTTCAGAAGTAATACAGCCACAAAAACGACCCAAGTCTCACATTCTCATCAGTGCTGAAAAACTGAACACAAGCCTGTATTCCATTATTTCCCAAATTAGCCTGCAAATATGTAATTTAAAATCTTATATTTTATACAACATCAGGTAAAAAGTGTTCAGTTGAGACTCCTACTTTTTGAGGATTAATTGCTCTGTAGCGGAAAGTTGCTGAATGAGGTATGTGATCTGCTGTTTTTAATAGTTTTCCCAACTCCCTCTATTTCTGAGGAATTGAGAATTGGTGCTCCATATTACTTGTTGTATATGGATCACTAAAATTTATGCTTCCTGAAGAATGCCAGTGGGTACAGATCTATTCAAACAAGGCCAGGTTTCAAACTTAAGCAACAGTAGAACAGAGGACAAGGAAAAAAGGTACAATATAATGAACAATCTAAAGTTATATCAAGTCCAATACAGTATTTGATAATAATTCAACCTTCCTATTTGTCATCCTTAGTATCAAATTATATAGCTTGACTCTTCAAACAACACTACAGCCTCCATCCATGAAGGAGTAAATGCTAAAATTTATAAAAAATATAGCAATTTTAAATTTTTTTTTGTAATTATTATGATGTAGCAAATCAACTATATTCAGCTAGTGTCATTCTCTCCTATTCATGTGCAAGAATGAAATTAGTCTTTTTTCCCCTAAGGAAAGCAAATTTAAAGATACCTTGTTTTGCAGTTCACGATAACCAGATTTGTTCAAATTAGAATAGGTACCACAGTGAAGAACAGCAAATTCTCTTCTTTTGAAAATAGAAACAATTGTTTTTTATGTGCTTTGTTTCTTAACGATGTGAATATTGAAGCACAAAGAATCTATAACCAAATTGAACGGCTACTGAGTTATTATTGAAGGATGGGGTAAAACATTACTGATTTGTAAATATTATGATGGGTAACTTTAAAAATCTTGTATGTTATAGATATTATAGGATGGAAATACAGACTGGATCGCAATGTGCTTTAATTACCTCTACTTCAGAATGTTCTGCCACACATACTATATTTTCTAAAAGTTTTACTCATGTAGGATACTACATCAACATGCTTTTCAGAAGCGTTGTTAATTGGAGTTGTATCGTATCTTTCTTCAAGTCATGCTACTGAAGTTTGGAAGTGAATCAGCGGAATAATAAAGGAGATTCCACTATCAGCTAATTCCATTCAATAATAAATGCTTTTTTCCACAGATATTCTTATTCATTTCCTCTAATATAGTTCTGATATAGTTATGCTGCAGACTATATTAGAGTACATTATTACACTTTTTAACATTGAAGTTATTTACAAGAGTATGTCTTGATGATTAAATATTGTACTGCATCAAAACTGATGACAATTTACTATTCCTTAGTAAAAAATTCATCATCTATACAATAAAGAGCAAAATGACAGACTATGACCACATCATAAAATAATTTTCCAAGGGACTGATGTCAGAGGAAAATGGGAGTAACTTTATTCCAGCTAATGAGAAGAATATTTTTCTAGATATTTAAATATTAAATATGTGAAATGGTTCCAGAGAAATAGCATAAGCAAAGAATAAATTTCTGTTTTAATTACATGACTATCCATTGCCAGCAGTTCTATTTTATGCTTATAATTCTGCTTTTTTTTTTTTTTTGCAAAATTAAAATAAACATGAAATTATAAAGGAAATCTCCCTACCTAACATGCAAATTATTGAAGTACATTACAGATTGTACAATGGCATCAGCATAAAAACACATACATACAACTCTCAATTAGAAGGCAGATTCAGGTCAGTATATGGCCTTAAGAAATAACCTAAAATAAATCCTGACAGAGGGAATATATGAAGGGTTACTGTAAGATGCAACACACACTTACCAGTAAACAGAACAGCCCTTCTCTTATAATGTTGGTAAGTAATCTTATTTTGTTGCCAAATCCAGCTTACAAGTCTGGTTGATTTTTAGTATGTCTGATGCACTGTTCAAACTCAACTTTCTTAGCTTTGACTTCTTGGTACAGCATCTTGTTTTCTTCCAGGCAAACTTGACAAAACACAGAGTGACCTTTACTTCTCCCTCATTTTGGGGAACATACACTGTTATGACACTTGTCTCCTTCCCTTCATCCTCAGCATTTTCTCTGGGTAAATCTTATCCCTGATCACTAATTCTGCTATTAATAACAGGTCAGCAAGTCTGTTATTCTGATTAAGAACACATCCTTCCTTTCCCAGCAAAATTGTACTCTTTCATAGTGCATTAAATGACATTCAATCATTTAATATTTTAAGTATACTTTTTTTTTTAAAGTCACTTTATAAAATGAAGTCAAAATATTGGATCTTTTGGATCTTTTCCACAGTCTCCCATTTTTTCACAAAGTTGCTCACAGTGAAAAAAAAAAGTATATATAAAAAAGGAGGAAGGAGAAAACATGTGCTTGCTTAATTCTGTCATTTTGAAAGCACTCCATAAACTTCTGAATATTAGACATAGTTTAACGAGTAACTAAATTAAAAATTTCTATTTCCTATTTTTATCAGACAAAAGAATTGTCAAAGAAAAATGAGAATCAAGTCTAGTAACTGACCTCATGAATCAACAGATCTCTTTACCTAAACCGTATTTGACCTTTTCCTTTCAAGAATAGATGCAGCCATCCTCCTGCAAGTCTACCTGATTCTTGACTGTGTCAGATTTTCAGTGTGAGTTTTATCTCATCTCAGTTGTGTTGCATGTTGGAAATAATTCTATATTCATGCTGGTCACCGAAGATGAACAAAGAAGAAGGTACATTTAGGATGTGACTGAACAAACATGCTTTTGTGTTGGACAAAGCCTTACAACTTATAGTGCTTTATTTTTCTAAATAGGGCTTCTGTTAAGTGAATTGAATGAACAGCCTCATCTGCCCTAGAGATATTTGTTCTTGGTCAGACTGGTCCTAGTCTAAGCTTATTTGAAAGAAGTGAAAAAAATCCCAGTTTTAGGTATCACAGACCACTATACAGTTGGTATCACTGGTGGAAATCACCTTCAAAAAATTCTAGGAATTATGGAGTTGTAGTAATTAACCCACTCTTACAGGTGCTAGTATTCAAGTGGAGCAGTATGAGGTGGTTTGGCTCTTGCCGGAGATATCAAGACAACAAGACCAGTCAGGATGAATATCAGGAAGTCCAAATGAGAATACAGTAAGGATTTATGTCTCACCTCAGAGAATGAAGATGGAATAAATGGTACTTGGAAGATATTTCTATTTTTGAGTCTACGACAATTAATATATATTGTTTCACTAATGTGAATTTTACTGGTTGATCATTTAATTTAGATGACTACAGTATATATTTAACTTTACGATGGAACTGCATTTACACATAACTCTTTCTTGGTGTCTCTATTGTAGTTAATTTAAGCCATAGATTTCATTAATCTGCTTTTTATTTGATAAGAAATGTAAGATAAAAAATGTTTGTTTGTTAGTTACATTAAATCTTATACTGATTTATCAGCTCTACAGTTGGTCAAAACAGGTATTTAATATCCAAAAAGTACAAATATTTACCTTAAGAAGGAATTCCAATTTTGCTCTTTCCAGCAATCTGTAATGGAACATTTGCTTTTTTTACACACATTGGGAGTAACATTAAAATTTATTCAAACTTTGCTTTACACTGTTTACAAGGTAAAAAAATTGTTAACAAAGAATTTTTGTTTGGTCTATATTACTAAGACTGGCTTTTAAAACTTCAATAGAGAAAACAAGGTAATTAGTTGCAGATGTTCTTCATAAATAAGTACTATCAGTTGTTAATTATTGATACAGACGCTGTCCTGAGGAAAAACATACAATGTACATATGCCAAGAGCACCAAACTAAGGAATGGTATATTTTATATCAGAAATTGCACAACCAACAAAGCTATCACTAGCCTCTGTTTTCACTAATAAAACATCTTAAAATTATGTTAACATTCAGACATTAGCAGTGTCACCTTTATGCTGTCAGCTACTACTAAAGCCTCTAGAGCTTTTTTATAAGAATACAGGATAATTGATGCAAAACATGTAGCAGCAGTTCAAGTCTGAAAATGCAGTGAGTAAATATCTTTTTTTCTCTCTAAAGAGAGAAGCTGATAAAGTCCTGTAGTTTACAATGATAAGCAATAAAATATTAAAACATGATTATGATTGAAATAATAAATATTATCCTAAAGGCCTTTATTGATTTTGTTTCAGCAAAAATAATATAGTCTTCTTCATTCAACAAAAATGGGACACTGAATAATAAGTTTCAATTAATTGACATTTTCACTGGTGTCATTCACATGCTGTTTATGAATGGAGGTAATTTATAAATTATATCTTAAATGCACAGCATATTCATGGGCTACGACAAGCAGTTCCAGAGCTCTGAAGGATTCTGGTGATTGCAGTCAATAAATAAATAAGAAATTTACATCAAAATAAGGGTAAATTAGCTATCAACTTTTGAGATCCCCACTGGATGGATGGCCCAGAGGCTGATACTGCTCAGAGCCTAAGCAATTTGTGCTTCTCTGTCCACATCTTGTTATTTAGCCCTTCAGGCACAGAATCATACAATCATTTTGGTTGGAAAAGATCTTCAAGATCATCAAGTACAATTACTTAATGCTATCAAGGCTAAGAATAAACCATGTCCCTAAGTGTCACAACCACACATCTTTTAAATTACGTCCAGAGATGGCAACTCTACCATTCCCTAAGTAGCCCCTTGCTGTGTTTGACCAGCTTCTCCATGAAAAAATTATTCCTAAGATCCAATCTAAACCTTCTGTGATACAGGAAACTTGAGGCCATTTCTTTGTGTCCTATCACTTGTCATCTGAAAACAGACACCCTCCTTGCTACAAACTCCTTTCAGGCAGTTGTAGAGAGTGATGAGGTCTCAGACTCCTCCAGACTACGCAGCACAAGTTCCCTCAGCTGCTCCTCAATATATCTTGTTTTTTAGTCCGTTCATGAGCAACAATGTTCTTCTCAGAATGCATTCTAACACCTCAATGTCTTTCTTGTAGCAGGGCCCAAAACTGAATGCAGTACTCAAGATGTGGTCTCACCACTATCATGTACAAGAGGACAATCACTTCCCCAGTCCTGCTGTCCACACTGTTTCTTACACAGGCCAGAATGCCATTGGTATTCTTGGCCTCCTGGGCACACTTCAGGCTCGTGTTCAGCTGGCTGTTGACCAGCACTCCCTGGTCCTTTCCTATTGGGCAGAGATCATTTCAAATCCTTCTCCAGCTTTCTCAGGAGATGTTAAGGCAATGACTGGCTGTTGGGCAGAAAAGGCTCCCGTCAGCTCTCAGCACGGTGCCCTGAGAGACAGAGATTGCCTAGCTTTTTCAGCAGAGGGGGCAGACAGGGTGATTGGCTGGGCAGTGCTGCTTGCCCAAGTGGGGAGGTTGGCAGGTACAACTCTCCTTTCTGCTCCTCTCCCAGTGCCAGCATTTTGCCAGCAAAGGCAGCCCAGTGGGAAGGCTTAAGTCAGTGGTGGGCATCCCATCCTAGCTGCTCCCACCTCCTGCCCTTGCTCAGCCAGGAGATCTCAACCAGGCATCAGGAGTGGAGCGGGATGCAAAATCAGGGATGTGAGCTGCATCTGGCCCAACTACAACATGCTGCAGCTGCCTTTCTAGGAGTTTCAGGCCCTTCTGTCCTCATTCCCCACACAGGGCTTCCCCAGCCCCAGTGCCCCTTTACTCTGCCACTTTCTCTGTGATGTTATGGAGGATATGGTGGTTGCCTGGGCCTCCCAAGGGCCTCTCTCCACAGCCAGGAGCTCAGGCTGGAGCTGTAAGCCCACTAACAAACACTGCGAGAAGAATTTGGCAAAAGGGCCCACCTTCCCTCCTATCTCGTGATGGCACTGCCAAGAGTGGCTACCCAGGAGCTCCCACAACAGGAGGAGATTCAAGGAGATGCCTGGGCTACACCAGCTTCCCAAACCCCACTTTCAACACCCCACAGCACAGACCCCAGCCTGACCTGGGAGCCTCTGACTCTGCTGGCTCTGAGTGGGCAATAGACACAACCAGGCAACGGATTGTGATGGGATGGCCCTCACTGCTTATTCTGGGGCACTGGCTCAGCCTGGCTTATTCCAGAATTCCTGCTGAGCACATCTGCAAGGCTTGAAGGTTGAGTGAGGGTTCTGTGCACTGGGCCATGCTTGGGGACTCTCAGTGTCCATCCTCTATCATGCCTCCCACACAGCTATCATTTTCTGGCAGCAGTGTGAGAAGAGCTCCCAGTAAACCTGATGCTGGTAACCTCACGGCCCCATGACATCTCCAGCATTCACTCCTTGATCAGTGCTGCTCCCAGCTGAGCAGGGGGCCGGCGGGGTGGTGCCCAGGACTCCCCTAGGCAGCCTCCACCCTGATGCCTGGCCAGCCCTTTTCCAGGAGCACTGTATCATCCTTTATCCCATTCTGCCCTGGCTGCAATGGGAACTGCAGGAGATCTATGGGACCAAACAATAAGTTAGTTGTAGCAGAGAGCCTTGTCTCCACTCTCTGCCTGTGTGAGCTGGATGAGAAGGTCTTTCTCTGTGCAGTGGTGCAGCAAAGAGGCCCAAATGCTACTGGCCTGACAGGACTCCTGCACTATCAGGAGGCTGGAAGACAGCCCCATAGCCAGACCAGAGACCTTCAGCAGCCTTTCATCACTCCAGCTCAATGAACTCCTGAGTACATTGGATGCCATTCTTTGTGGAAATGCCAGATGATCCCTCTCAGCCACCATTTCCTCAAAGCAGGAGGAGCCCCACGAGGAGCCAGGGTAGGAGGCAGCAGGTCTCTCTGGCCACAGTCCCCCTCTACTCCCAGCCAGGGTAGAGACTGCTTGCCCAAGGTGTCCCTCTGCCCACAAAGAGAAGGGCCAGCAGCCCCCAGGACTCTCCCCACCCCTAAAAGAGGCAGCCCCATGAGTGAGACTAGCAGGTCTCCATCTCATCTCTAATTCAAGAAAAAGGATATACAACTCATTACTGCACGAAGTCTCACTCTTACTCATTACACAACTGATGCTGCCTAGTACAGGAGGCTACTTTCTCCCTTTTGTGGGTGGGACTGCCTGATGGAGTGCACAGCTATGGGCCCAGGTGGCATCTCCTCCCACCAGTAAGCTTCCTGCAGCCATACATCCACAGTGCTGCAGATCTGAAGACTGCTGAGGGTAGACAAGAGCCTGGGATGGAATAGAACTAGGATGGCAGACCCAAACTGACCAAAGGGATATTCCATACCACGTAACATCTCGCTCAACAATAACAACTGCTGGGGAGGAGTGAGAGTTTTCCAGGGCTGCTGTTTTGGGACTGGCCAGACATCAGTCTGGGGATAAGCAAGTAATTTTCCATCACTTGTTTTTCTTTGTTTTGTTTTGCTTTTCTCATATCTTTTAAGCATTAATCTAAACACATGGTTTTTCTCTCTTTTGCCCTTCCAATTCTTTCCCTGTTCCTGGTGGTGGGAAGTAAGCAATGATCTATGTGGTGCTTAGATGCCTATGAGATTTAAACCACAACACCTTTCAAGGAAGAAGGCTAACACTATGCCAGCCTGCATTACCTGAAATTACCTCTTAGCCGTTTTGTACTTTCTTCTTCTAAAACTTAGATACACTGACTTGAATTCAATCAGGGTAAAAGAACTAGAAACAAAAAAAGCAGAAAAAAAGTTCACAGAACATGAACTTACTAAGAACGTGTTTTGTCCTTCATTTGTTTTTCCTTTTTTCTTTGTAAACACTTTTCACTTACCTTTGTACATAGTTTTGGATACAGAAAAAGCCAAAAGCAATAAGGTTTAAGGTTAAAGCGTCAAGGATTTATCTCTGCTCCACTTCAGTATATTTGAAAGCTGACTGTTGATGAAAGGAGGTTGTTTTAAATGAAAGGATTACATAGAATCATAGAATCATTTAAGTTGGAAGAGACCTCTAAGTTCATCAAGACCAACCATTAACCTATAACTGACAAGTCTACCACTAAACCATGTTTCTAAGCACCAAATCTTTTAAATATCTCCAAGGATAGTTACTCAACTACTTCCCTGGGTAGCTTGTTCCAATGCTTCACAGCCCCTTCAGTGAAGAAATTTTTTCTAATACTCAGCCTAGGCCTCCTCTGGTGCAACTTGAGGCCATTTCCTCTTGTCATATTTCCCCAAACACACAAAGGAAAAAAAATAGCCTGTATTTACAGTAGTTTACTGTATAAACGTAAAATTTTTTTTTTAAAAAAGGATTTACAGCGACATCTCACCTAATATCTCAGGACTGTATGACCCATGGGCTGATAGAGCAAAGTGCAAGAAATATTTATTGCAGTGAAATATATCAAGAAATGAGGCCTAATAAAGGCCCAGGCGGACCACTGTGATACTATTCACACCTCAAGACCACGCAAAGACTGATTGAGAAACCCCAGACCAGAAATCCCATGTGCATACTGTTAACCACAAGGCTACCAGAGGGCTTAACAACCTTCTGGGTATGACCAAGCCTGCTCCAGACTTCCTGCTTTACCTGTAACATCCCAACTATTCCCAAGGAAAGCCATCATTGCCATAGGGATGAGGTAACAGGTCCAAACAGGCAATATGTGAGTCAGTGGATCTTGTCTTGTCTGGATCTGACTGATGAATTTTATTATCTGAATGCGTAGAAAATCTGGAAAGAGACATGCAGCTCTTCTTCATCTGAAAATCTACTTGTTTGTCAACCAAAAGATTGCATTGTGTTTAGTATGTAACTAAACACATGTGACTTTACAAAAATTCATGAAGCTACCTATGCAGATAGACCACAGCAATACAAGAAAATCAGTTCACATACGGAAGCAAAGGTGGCACCTTGAGGCATCTCTTTTCCTTCTCATCTTTTTTTTTTTTGAATCAGTTGGTTTTCAGTATTCAGTAAAGCAGAATGATATCTACCGTTTCCATTTCCAGTCTGTTGTTTTTCATAACTACCAATATTAGCAATACAGCATTGAACTACAGCATAAATTTATAAAATATTTTTCCTGGAAGTGAATTTTCTAAGCCTGATTTAATAACTTATACATTAATAAGGCAATATACTTTAACGTCATAAAGAGGTATAGTTCCATAAATCTTGGACTGTTGTTTTTTTCTCAAGTGGATTCAGTTACCAAAAAATAACAGAGCTAAATGAGTTAAAATGTATTGGCAACACTTCATTGTTAAATACCTCTTTTTAAGTCTTTTGGGGAAACAAACAAACAAACAAACAAACACAGAAACAACGAAAAAGCAAACAAAACCGCAAGCACTGCAATCATATTAAAAAAAAATTCTCAACAGGAAAGAATTGAATACAAAATCTGAAATAAGTCCCTTTGCAGAAATAAAAGAAATAATAAAAACTAACAGTTTTTGCACATGCATACATTGACATAGAAGCCCTTATCTGCTGAAATACAATTATTTGAAAATATCCTCCTCCACCTTATCATTTGAAATAAAGTTGTATCTTTTCTTTTGTTTCAGGAAGCCTATTCAGTGTGATATACTCTTTTTTTTTTTTTATAAAGGATGCTGACATTTAAATAAATTTATTTTCTTTTATTAAATATCTTATGTAAAACTGTACGATAATCTGTGAATGAGGTCTTCAATAGTAACAAAGTTTGCATAAGACTTAACACAACTTAATTATTAAATAGACAAAAATAAAATTATTTTAGCTTATACTTTAAAGGCCTTCTCCGTAATATCTGAATATAGGCATCTTTCACAAACATTTTAAAACAAATACTTGTATTAGTTTCAGAGAGCTAATTACTTAATAAAAATAATTGTTTATATGGTTGATCTATTCTTCACCTTCCCTATGTGCAGTACTGTATTTGTTTACTGATGATGTTTCTGTTCTATTTCACTTATGTAATCCAGATTTTACAGAAAAAGTGTATTTTACAAATTAAATGTTTTTATTATCTGAATATTGTCAAAACTCTCTCCCATTAAGCGATAAATGCATGTATGAAAAGCTTTTCTTTTTCTACCTATTTTCTTCTTCCAAGAATATTTACTGTAAATTGTAACATTACTGATTCTGTGTGGTTGATCAAAAAGCTTCTACAATTAAAGAGGCATAGAGAAGGTAGGCAAGAACAATGTGCTTACAAAGCTCATTCAAGAATGTAGAAGTGGCCACTGCTGTCATACAGGAAGCAGAATTTATCTCAACACCAAGGGGACAGAGGGTGGCCTTTATTGTAGATATATGGTTGTATCACAAGTAGGTCAACTGGTTATGTAAATGGCCTTGCCTAAAATAATCAATAGAAAACATTATCTTCCTTTTTTTCAGCCAGACAGATTAGCATGAGGGAAGTGCATATGTGGCTATAAGAGTATAGAAATCGAACAACCATCAAAATGAACTTTGAAGAGAATAAAGAGCTTGAGCTAGCTTCTACCTGTGTATGTACTCCTTCCTGCTGACTGGAGACATTCAGAGTCATGATGGTGAACACAGAGAAACCAGCAGCAGGAACCACATTTCAACTGTTCATTGCAATTGCTATATTGTGCTTGTCCTATGATTTCAGTATCTTGCTAGATCACTTTTCTAAATCAAAATCCCATGTACTGTCAAATTTCTTCAAATAAGTAAATTTGATATTAGCCAGTAAACTCACCCTGTGTGGACTACCTAAATGAACATGGTCAGATAGTATTGGGCTCTGAAATTCTGAGAACTCAGCAGTAGAAATTCAATAGCTTTCACAGATTTCTTCACTTCTTTAGAAACTGAAGTTATTATACAGGCATGGGTGGAAAATGTTAATTTATATTCAGGCTCTACTAAAATGACAAGCCACATAACTACATTATGGATACAGAGTTTCAAACCATATGAATAAAACTACTATTCTGAGGGACTGCAAAATGTTTCCAGAAGTTTCAACTGCATTGTCAAACCTCTTTGGAGTAACAACGTATGAATGACTCAGACTCAAAAGCTTTTTCCATGAATTGAATTTTTGTTGAGTTGAAATAGGTTTCTATGGTAGCAGTAATGCAATAAGTGATTCCCTACAGCTTAAAAGTGCCAAGCAGCAGCAATGCCTCCAGCACCTACTGCACTATTTCCAGTCACAAAAAGAATTCATGCAGGGACCCAGATGACAACGTACCTCATTAGCTATGCTCTCCATCAGATCTGCTGAAGCAGCAAGGCTAACCAGGTCTGAAAGTTAGTCCCTCAGAGTAGTAAATCTGACCAAACTAGATCTCATAAAGCCTTAACATTTTGAGAACTCTTAATTCAAAAAAGTTGTCTGCATTTTGATAACTTAAATCCAAGGATGGAGTAGTCTATCTAGTTGACATTCCTCTGTCTTGACTTAGAAGTCTGACTTTATGCCACTCTCAAAAGTCAATCAGACTTACAAGTCTAAACCAGTAAACTTTATTTGAAGGGACAAGATCTAAACCTTCACAATTTGACAAATAGAACTGGTGCTTTTATATCCTCTGGAAATGCTAATATAAATTTATATCCCATGCATACATAGCTTTGGAAATTTTGCCATCAGCAGTGCAATACATAGAAACACTTTCACATTAAGATCAACTACATGGGTCATCATCTCTGACTGTTAACTTTCCTTTCAGTCCCTATGCTCTAAAATGCCATACACGCAACACATTTATTTCACATTATATCATTTTTATTAATTTCTACCAGTATGCCTAGAAACTATACCTGAGGCCTAATATTTCATTATACTTCATGGTATAAAAGGAGAGAAAAATATGGTTTATCTCTGAAAGAACTTACTGCCTAAGAATAAAATAGGAAGCTGTAAATTGCTAGGGACAAGGCAGAGATAATGTGACAACATGACAGATAATTGGCTTCAGCTACATACTGCATAATCAGTTTTCCTGATAAATTAACAGAAAAGACAGACATCACTGACACTTGGGCTGAGAAACAAACAGTAATTCAGGAGGGCTGGATTATACACTTTCATATGGTAGATGAGTCTGTCTTGAGTATACCATGGTTCTATTGCTATTTCTTCCGTCAGAGAGTCTTGGGTGAGCAGCACGGGCCATGCTACCTTTTGTGATCAGCTCATTTTTCAGTTAGAGCTCTCATTTCTATTCTTTCTCATCTTTGTGTAGAAACAACATCATAAGTGTAAACAAAGGAAATACTGTTCCTCCTTTTCCTGACTAACAGCAAACTTCTTTTTTTTTTTTTTTTTTAGCAAAATTAGCCAGCTTTGAAAAATGTATTAAATTGTAAGTGGAAAGCAAACAAAATAACGTCAGAAATCTGAATAATTGAGACTGAAGGGAATTACTAGTGCTGTTCTGACAATAATGCCTCCTATTCTATTCTGTTGGCCCATAATCTCAGAGGCTGATGTTGGTGATATGGCAGTGGGGGTTGAACCTTCCCACAAACATTCCATTACATTTTGTTGCCATGAGACAGATGGCAGCAGAGGGGCATTCTGACAAAGTGGCATCTGATACGGAAATGCTGTCTCGCTCCAATTTACAGGAGGGAGAAGGGGTTCTTTTAATATATGCATACCCGACGGTGAGATTAAGACACAATGGGTCAAATGTTAGCCCGACCAGTTTATTACAAATCCTAGTAGCTTAGGGAGAGGGGGAAGGGAAGGTGGGCGATAGAAAAGAGATAAAAAAGCAAGGAGTCTTTGTAGAAAGCAAGAGAGATAGTCACCACCAGGGGTCCAGCGTTGTTTGTAGCGCAGACGTTGATCTTCTTGGGTGATGGGTCATCAGGGCTTGTTGTTTGGTTGCCAACCGCTTTGGTCGACGACCGCTTTGGTCGATGACAACCTCCAACAGCAGTACGAACTTATTTATAAGTCCAAAGTGGTTGAGTCAGCTCTCTCTGGAGTGGCAGCTTCTGGCTTTGGGATCTCAGCTGAAAACTCCTTTGTTCCTATCTTCTGGGCCTTGCCAGCAAATAAGAGGGAGCAGGGAGGTGCCCACCTGCATCCTGTTTTTCACAGGATACTATGGTATCATTCCCCCAGTCTCCCACACCAAGCTGGCACTACTTGGCCAGATCTTCCGCCAGTAAACACTCCTGAGCACTCTCTTCCTGGGGCAAACAGCTCTGAAGGAAATGCTTTCAAATGTTCACATGATGATGTTGATTGCCACACAGCGACACCCACCATTTGCTTCCTTGGTAAGTCAGTTAGAGTCTTATCACAAAACATACCTCAGAAAGCAAGCTTTGAGCCAAAAGAAAAGAAGGGTTCAGACAAATGCATATGAAGCAAAGGTGTGTCACTAAATTCCTCCATGCAGAAAATATGGATCCCACAGACATTCAGTGAGGCTGGCTGTACATTTATGGAGATCAAACAGTGCACAGAAGAATTCAGTGACACACCTTGGTTTCATATGCACTTCCATATTAGATGCTATTTTACCAGAGTGCCCCTATGCAGCCATTTGTGGCACAGCAACAAAATTGGAAGAGTTGAGAGAGGGGTAAATGTGTTAGAAAATAAAAATAATGGAAGACTATCATTTTTCCATTATTCCATGGACAGCATACCCTACAGCCATGTCATATATGACAAAGTATATTGTTTTAAATAACCAGGCAGGTAAAACACATATTGATTAACTTTACCTAATAGTAAATAATACATCTTGAGAAAGTGCATCTTTTCAAAGACAGTGTTTAAGCGTATAGCTATCAATCATAATTGATTCATGCTCAAGATAAGTATTGATTCTTACCCAATATTTAAAAAAAAAAACTTGCCTGAAAATGAAAAAACTAAAACTTTCTGAAACTAAGTGGAAATATTCAACTCTTTTTGCATGACAGTAAGAAAAATCAGACTTTCTAGTGTGAGCTCGGGCTAATAGTATTTCAGTAAATTTCAAATGATTTTGCTCTAGCAGAAGTAGTAGATCAAAGTGACAAAATGCCATATTTTCACCTGATGAAACTGAACAAAATATATTGAAATCAATAGTAAAGTACTTAATTCACCAAACATTAGACCATTTTAAGAGGTACTTCTGTGAGTTTTGAAATCCAGTATTGTAAAGTGGAAACAAGTTCTGATTGTATCCTTGTAATCTACTCTCAAATAGGTTGTTCCTCTGTTCCCCTGTAAGGATCGTGCCCTTCAAAGGGCCCAGAATGAGCTCGTGTCTAGATATTAAGGACTTACTAGAGAAAATCATTCACCTAGCATATGCCCATATCTAAATACGCTTCACGGTATTCTCAGCTGATTCTTTTTCAATTCTCTCATCCAGCCACTCTAAACGAATCTATTGTCTATTCCTCAAATACAATACTAGTTAATTCCATAAATCGTGACACAATTAACTGAATTTTGTTAGCATTTTTTGATCTTCATCTGGAGGATTTGTCCATAGAGAAGACAGGAGAACTCTTGTTTTACTCGTAACAAATACCAACAGTTTAACTGTCACATTCAGATTTTCCCTGTTTCATCACCTAAAATCAAACAGAAACAGAGGCACACTGATACTTAAAAGTACCTCCACAATGTACTCAGAGAGTAACCAGTCTCTGGATATCCTCCTAAGTTCATAAACCTAGAAACTGACTGAATGACTCAGAACACTAAAATAAAATAAAATAAGGTAATTTATCCAAAATTATTTTTTAAATGAGCATTTTAAAAATGCTTTATGTAACATTTCCTATGCTTTATCACTATCAATTTTTCAGAACTGTATTCACAGAATGCTCACAATAGAAAGTTAGACAGAATCAAACTAATCTTGGTAAACCTGCTGCTTAATCTACTGTAAATCAAGATCAGAAGAGTTTTCTTTTTCCAGCTGTTTAAAATTTATCACAAACTTAAAGAGTTTGCCCATTCAAGTACAAAAATACTAAAATCAAAAAGTCAGAGAATATGCATTAAAATCAAAAAGTCATGTAAGCAAAATTTGTTCAATATTTGTCTTTGGAAGAATATACTCAAACAGAGAGCATATGTTTAACAGAGATAAAGTTTTATGCATCTAGCACACTACAGGAGGCCTTTCAGAATAATCTTCATGAGGTTATTTTCTGCTCATTTGTCTCTAAATAATGTTTCTTTTTCATCCTTTTGGTTTAATTTTTAAATATTTTCCTTATTTCAAATCATCCATGTCTTCACACCTCTCCCCTACCCTATAATTATGCTCAGACAACAACTAACTAATAGATGACAAGCTCTTCTAAAATATTTTTGTGCTCCCTTTCTTCACCTAGATTAAACTTTTACAACTTAACAAGAAATGAAGAAAAGTGTTTCAGGATTTGCTATACCACTACCCAAGTAACCTTTTATAGGCTTACCAAGTATGAACAAAAAAGCAGTGGTGCAATTCAAAGGTCGGGTAAAACTGAACCTCTGCAGATCATATTCTCATTTCTATCTTGTAAACATAAACTACTTCACACTGCAGCAGCATCAGAATGTAAATGTAATATTTATGGAGCATTTCCCTAAATTTATTTTAATGATGTGTCATCGTGCAGATAAAGAAAATAAATACTCTATATTTGAAATATACAACTTAGACTTCTCATGGTATAGATTTCTTTTCTTGGCAACTCCTTTGGGAAACTGAAATCATGTTTAATCTTTTCTTATTATATTTATATTTAATCATTACTGTATAAAGCATTTATGCATTTCCAAGTCAATGACTTCCTTGAGGCACTGAAGAAATTCAAAACATAATCCTTGGTTTAAGCTTTTTCCTCTGATCTGTCACATGCAATATCAGCATACTTTCCAATTATTTCTAACTCCAATCTGCTGAAAGCATGAAACAAGTCCTTAAGAAATACTGACCTTTAAAATAATTCCTTTTATTTCTTGGGACATGTTTGTTTCTTCTTAGAAGACAACTACTAGCAATGTAATAAACCAGACCTATTGGCTGAGGAAACAATCACAATAAAATTTCTATCTAGCCACTTGAAATGTAACATATCTGTTCATATATAGATTTACAGCAAAATTATCTTAGAAAGTGCAGGAGTGTCATTTAGGTCCCAATACCAGGATTAGGGTTTTCTAGGGAAGCGCTTTATGTGTATAAGGCACTGTCATATCATTGTTCATGGTTGCTTCCATCTGAACTCAGAATACTCTCTGAGGGGGGCACATCCATTGTGCTTCCACCCTGACTCAGCCTCTAGACATGAGAAATCTTTGCTATGTAAACTGACACATTTCCATTAAAAGTCTTCATTTCCGTGTTCTTTTTCAGCTGGGAGTGTTGTGTCATTGAAATCTTACTTCTCCACTTCTCCACTCTACTTCTCATCAGTCTGCTGGTTTTTTTTGCTTGTTTGTTTGTTTTTTTTTAACTCTCCCACAGCCACCAGCTCCTGTTCCCTCTGGTGTCTCTGGTCCTCCACCTGCTTCCAGACTCCATGCTTAAATGTTCCACTGTTATTTTCTTTCCTTTTCCAGTCTTAGTCTACCCATTTCAATCTCATCTTTATCTCTTTCTAGGCCAGGATTTTTCTGCTTTAAATTAGAGAGCTTCCTCCTCTGCCTCCTCTTGGTTCCAGCAAGGCACCACAGCAGCAAGAGAAAGACTTCCAGGCTTATTAAGCAATAAGTGTGCACCAAAACCAAGAGAGGCCAGGAGACCTCAACAACAAAATTATGTTCCAGCAATGATTAACATTAATTATTAGCTGTGCTGATGTCCTAGATCTAATCTGATTGTATCATGACAAATAACTTTTTTAAGAATTTATTATGATTTTAATTTGAATTCTGTGTGTAACTCCAACAGTAAGTATGGAAGCAAGTCTTAAGAGTGGGGTTTCTGAACATCTGTGGGATTTATGTTGTCCTCAAAACTTGTATATTACTCTCAAACTCTAAAGTACTGTTATTGCTAGAGCTAGCAATCACAATACCGGAGGCTACTGCCTATCTAAATGAGAGAATTTTTGTATTACGGGATATAGATTGGAAGAACAATGTTTTAACCCATTAAAGGGGCTGATTTGTCTGCTTATCTGTCACATACATAATGTTTTCTACAATCTTCTGATTATAGCTACATTTTTAGAAACCATTTCCAAATGGTATTATAAACTGATTCTATTTTAAATCATATTTCCATGGCACCATATTCATCTCAGCAATGTCTATGCTGGGGAAAAGACATTTTTTCCAGTTGATGGATTAAACTATCACAGGTGCATCCTCGCACAAATCAGAATGGTTTTTATCTGCAGACACTGTTTCTGGGGAGAGGAACATGCAGGTACGTAATGCATGTGTGAAGAGCAATGTGCTCTGATCACAGCTGCGAGCAGCAAACAAGAGCCACAGAGTGACACCATGACCCACCAAACACCTGAAGCACTGCTGTGAGATAACCCTTTTGTTCATACACTTCACCACATTAATGTATAATTTGACACTGTGAAGGTTTAGGACCAGGACAGCACTGCTGAAACACTGAACATCAATATTAAAACTGAGTAGCACAAACATAACTAATACCAATGCTCTAAGAAATTATTGTTTATTGTCATGTCCTGCTGTATGGGAACTGCTGAGTCATGGCCTGAACCACTGATTGAGCACCTGAGGAAAGACCCAGTCAGCCCTGGGAGCACAGGTGAAGGCAATTCACCTGTGTGACCAGAAGGAGTGGAGCCTGGCTCTTAGGCCTCATTTTAGGGCTGACTACCACTGAGGAAGGATCTGCTTCTGGAGATCCCTCCTTGGTAGAAGACTCCCTGTGAACCCAGAATTGTCTGATATGAGTGAGCAATTTACTTCCCTTCCCTTGTAGCACCTTGCTATTGTGCTGGTCCTTCCATCTCTTTTGTAATGCCATTTCCATCGTGTTGGTCCTTCTGATCGCTACATCTGCAATTTTGAACAATTTCATCTTTTAGGGGAATTAGAAGTAGTGTAAATGTTGAATAACATTATTTTCACAATAGTTGACTTTTTAAACTTCAGTCAACAAGTCAGTCAACATCTTTAGTAGTCATAAAAATTTACATGTTATCAAAGCAAAACATAATGGTGTTACTGGTTGCAGGAAAGTAAGCCTGTGATTTGATGTACTAATCAAATTACAAGTAACCAGAGTTAATTCTTTTTTTATAAAAATTAGAGCTGAAGATGTTTAGTCAGATACTTACGTTTAATTGAAATATCAGCATATGTACACATTGTTTAAAACAAACAAAAGATTGTGACTAAGAAGCTCCTAGATATGCCAAGTAATTCAAATCCTAGTCTCAATTGACAGCAGGCTTTTTACCAAACTTCCACTGATCACAGTGAGTGGCAATTATCTATTCCTTGAATAGATTAAACGAAACTTCACATTGTGATGCTGACAAAATCACAGTACATGACAGCGATGTGGCAAAGGCACATAATTACAAGACTTGAAAGGATTTTCTAAATCCATTTAGGCTTCAATTTTTGAAGAAGCATACAAGTCATTTTGATGAGTTTGGTCAAGGGAACAGTTTTGACCTTTGCTGGTTTTGTTTGGCAGCATCTATGTTAGGACCAATAAGAGTGCTTGAATGTGAGAATGCTTGAATGAAACCTTCACTTTGACTCAGGATGGTGTGAAAGTAAATACAGAGCCTCAAAACTGAATAAAACTGGGTTTACGTTATTAGAAGTGGATGACAACTGAGACTGCTAGCGACTGCAACAACAAGTCAAGCTCTCTTTATGGTCCTCTTAGTATAAAAAGTGGTCAGGAAAGTCTTGGCAGTAGCATTTAGACTAGAGTGAGAGAGCAAAGGGATAAATGACATCCTTTCATTTTCACAAGGGAATTTGCCAATTAGCCTTTGCCAAGGAGGTATTTCTCCATCATTAGCAATTGGTGGCTCTAATATATCTGTTTTCCAAGACAGACACCAATTCCAGAATAGCTGAAAACATCAAGGAGCATCACTGTTAACTAGAAAAACACATTAAATCTCTTCCATAATATCTTCACATATATGGTATAGTGATTACACTAAGATTCGTCTTGTTATTAATAGAAAAGCAAAATACCAGTAAAGCAATGAAAATCTGCTCATCTTTACACACACGGATTTCCCTTAAAAATTGAGGAAGGGATAGTTCTTTCCACATCCAGATCTTTCTGCGGCTTGAAATCCTCCCTACTTAAGATGCTGATCAGAAGCAGAAAAAGGAAAAAAGGAAAAAGAGAAACCAGGAGGGAAGTCTAAAATAAAACAGAAAATGCTAGATAAGTGCTCCTGCCCTGTGCAGCTCCTTTCTCGAAAGCAAGCGGAAGACGTTTTTAGATGTGCTTTTTAGCTCAAAGTGCTCAAAGTCAAGTCTTAAAGCTTGGTTATTAGACGTACACACAGGAATGAACTTTACCCATATACATTTGAATATATGGGGCATGCCTCTTGTATAGCTTTACAGGAAAGCTGTATGCAGTGCCCTAGTGCTGCTAGGGGCTGCCCCATGCCAAACACAGCCAGCTCTACAGCCCCGCTGCAGGGCATGTCTGGGACTACCAGCCCTGAATGCAGTGCTGTGAGCAAAGTGTATTTAAGAAAGAGAAAAACAAACTAACCAACAAAAAACCACCAGACAGAGCGCGTAATAAGAGTGCAATAAGAGTGAGAAACAGCAGCAGTGACACTAAGGTCTGAGGTGAAGGAGGTTCCATGTGCTGGAGCAGACAGCTTCCCTGCAGCCATACACAGTAGGAAGGTTGAGGTCAGTCCACAACCGCATTCATATGCCCTACGGGTCTTGGGTACCTTGTACCTGTGGACTTGCTCAGCAAAGCTGCCTAGTAGCACCTAGTTTCTGTGAACCTCACACCTATGAGGAACAGGAGAACTTGCTGTTGCTAAGACATACATTTGCCAGTGACATGTTTCCTGAGTTGTAGTGCACTGCTGCTTTCTCTTTACACTTTAGGACTTAACACACCTGGCAGAGCTGGACAGATGGCAGATCTACCAGGTAATTGCCTGATATGAGGTCTACATAGTGCAATTTGCTGGCCTATGGCAAGGAAATGAGAAATGATGGCCAGAAGATTAGCACTGTGATAAAAATATGCTCATTGGCTGTGAGAACTAACTGAAATTGCTTTACTGCTTGCAGGTTTATTTGTTAGTGAAGTAACTCCTAAAGACTGAACTATGGAGTTTGAAGAAAAGGTAGAAAATGGAAATCCACTTGTTTTCTGTTTTTTCCCCCATCAGCAAAGAAACACGTCTGACTGCTTTCAGGGTCTACTACATGGAGGTGTCAGACCAGTAAACCTTCCTCTGTCAATCACATAAACCATGTTTGTATCTTCAAGAGGTAGATCACTATTAGAGAAATCCTTGAATCCTCTGAGGGCTGAAAGAGAGCTGAAGGAGCTGAGCTGAAAGGTCAAGGAGCTTTCACAGCTCCCTGGTAGAGGTTGGGGATTTGTAATTATCCTTAGGCTTCTGACTTTTTGTTCTTATATCTAGTAGTTTGGGACTATCTTTTCCTCTCGAACTTTGGTAGAAGAAAAACTATCAAGAAAGCACATGAAATAGTTTCATCTCATTTAGGAAATTTTAAGTTTTCTGTGTTTTATCAATGTTTTCTCTCATCTCTCCCTCCCTCACTGTAACCTTCCCAAATACCTTTTGAAGTAGTGTAAAGAATTAAGAATGAATGAAAAACAGTGTTTTTAAAACATGCTGCATAGCAGTAGAATTGGATAAAACATAGGTAATTGCTGTTTTTCTACAGAACTTCTGTATATCTCGATATATGCCATATATCTTGTCAAGAGCCATAAGATAATCATGATATATTAAAATTTTACACATGTTAAGCTAGCAACTAATAAAAACATCTGCCCAAAGAAAGCAGCCTGAATCGCACATGCTGGCATATAAAAAACCCTATATTTTCAAATAATTCACATTCAAACTTGTGACCAGCTATGTCAAAATTCCTGAAGCTGAGCATTCCTTAAACAGACCAAATGTGGCTTCTCTATGGAAACAGTAGCAGAATGGTGCAATAACAAATTCCATTGCTTTGCACTTAATAAAAATTAAATAATTAGCTTTGTTTTCAAATATGTACAGTGAAAAAAATTTCTCATTATATAGAGCACATTTTTATAAAAAACACAAATTTAAGTTCTTCTGTCTTGAATGAAGAAAACACAATGATATCTGTCTCTATTTCCTTTTGTATTTTGCTGTTTACATTTTTACTGTAGACCTAAAGGAGCTGTAAAGGAGTTTTAATAAACAGCAGAAGCTCAAGGTCATGCAACTTCAGCAAGTGGGTCTTCATACAAAGTGTCCTGGTTTTGTTTTGACCATTAGCTTGCATGGTTTCCAGACATCAGGTAATGACAGAGATAAAACTATGACAGACTATTCCATTTAAATGACTATATACCCACAATTAATGGCTATTGAGGCATATAAGAACTCATGTGAACTCTAAGAGTACCATCTAAAGAAATTACTTCTTATTAAGAGTTCATTTTCTGAAGTGTACATCAAATGTATTGGTCATTCAACAGATAATGTATGAGTAATACATATATACAGATATGGCCAAGGTTTGTGACATTTTGGAAGAAAGGAAGACAGTAAACTTAACAGTTAAGCATCTCTTATTATCCCCCTAAAACAGCAAGAGAAGATAATAAACTATCATATTACTATTGTCTATAATATCAATTTCTTCACTCAGCTTCTCTCAGGTAAGACAATTTATAATGAGAGAAAACAAAGTGTACATAGGAATAAAGGGAAACTGAGGTCTATAATGAAGACTGTGGAGGTGTAAACCACAGAGAAACAGCATGCGAATTATACTTCATTTGTGGGAAACTGACTAGAAAATTGCACCTTGAAATTCATCATGGAGTTGCCAAGGTTGGAAAAGACTTCCAAGACCATCCAGTCCAACCGTCCACCTTCCACCAATATTTCTCCACTAAACCATGTCCCTTAGTACAACATCTAAACATTTCTTTAACACCTCTCCTCCTCTTCTCCAGACTGAACAGACTGAATAAACCTAATTCCCTCAGCTGTTCCTAATGAGACTTGTGCTATAGACTCACCAGCTTCACTGCTCTGGATATGCTCCAGGGCCTCAATGTCTTTCTTGTAGTGAGGCTGAAAACTGAAGACAAGGTGTAGTCTCACCAGAATTGAGTACAGAGGCCAGGATGCCATTGTCCTTCTTGGCCACCTGGGCACATTGTTGGCTCATGTTTAGCTGAGCATCAACCAACACCCCCAGGTTCATGTCTTCCACACAGTCTTCCTGCCACTCTGCCCTGAGCCTGTAGTGTTGCCTGGGATTGTTGTGACCAAAGTGCAGGATCTAGCACTTGCTCTTGTTGAACTTCATCCCATTGATTTTGTCACATTAATCTACATCCAGATCCCTCTGAAGGGCCTTCCTACACCCAGGCAGATCAACACTTCCTCCTAGCTTGACGTCATCTGCAAGCTTACTGAGGGTGCACTCAATCCCCTTGTCCGCATCATCAATAACAATATTAAACAGGACAGGCACCTGGGGACCAGCTCTTGTGACTGGTTGCCAGCTGGATTTAATTCCATTCACCACCACTCTCTGGCTTGGCCCTACAGCCAGTTCTTTACCCAGCAAAGAGTGTACCTGTCCAAGCCACAGGCTGCCGGTTTCTCCAGGAGAATACTGTGGAAGTCAGCATCAAAGGTTTTGCTGAAGTCTAGGTAGGCTATGTCAACAGCCTTTCCCTCATTCACCAGGTGAGTCACTCAGTCATAGAAGGAGAACATGTTAGCCAAGCAGGACCAGCAGGGCCTGATCCCCTAGCTGTCCTGCACCTATCCTGTGATCTCAAGATGATCTGGTCCATAACCTTCCCTGTCACCAAGGTCAGGCTGACAGGTCTGTAATTCCCCGGATCCTCCTTATGACCCTTTCTTGTAGATGGGAGTCACATTGGCAAGCCTCCAGTCCACTGGGACCTCTCCAGTTGACCAGGAACACTGATAGATGGTGGAAAGTGGCTTGGTAGTCACCTCTGCCGGCTCCCTCAGCACCCACCATAGCACATGATAATTTCTGAGTTCTCAAGTTTGAATATATACAAGTTTATTTTTGATTTTCAGTTTTATTGCAAGCTCTGCAGTGTATTTTAATGAAGTAAAATGATGTATTTCAAACTCTTTGTATTTAAATACACGTTTAGTATTATTAATATCAATAGATATTAATCATAGAATCATTTGAGTTAGAACAGACTTTTAAATGTCATCTAGTCCGACTCCTCTGATATGAACAGGGACATATACAGCTAGATTAGGTTGCTCAGAGCCTGGTCCAGCCTGACCTTGAACGTCCACAGGGATGGGGCTTCCCCCATATCTCTAGGCAACCTGTTTCAGTGCCTCATCACTCTTATTGTAAAAAAAACTTTTCATTATATCCAGTCTCTCCCCTCTTTTAGTTTGAAACCATTTCCCCTTGTCCTGTCACCACAGACCCTGCTAAAGAATCTGTCCCCTTCTTTCTTCTAGCCCTGCTCTAGGTACTGGAAGGCTGCTATCAGGTCTCCCCGGAGCCTTTTCTTCTCCAGGCCCCAGGTTTCTCAGCTTGTCCTCATAGGGGAGGTGTTCCATCCATTGGTTGTAGGCTTAATAAAGTCTTTTTTTTATTATTTATTATTTTAGCATATATGAATCATGAACAGTACATTCTCTGTTTTCTGTACAGCTTTAGCACCTCAAATTCTCTTTATAGATGAATACTTCTTAAAGTATATTTTAGCTCTGAGATTAAGAGCCAAAAAAGTCAAATTAAATGTATCGTGCCTCTATTTGACTAAATAGCCAAGCCTTAGAAAATCATGTAGGATTAAAGTCATGTAATTAAAATGCTGAATTAGTGCAGTATATACTGACTGAAAATTTTATGCTTGTGAGAATATCCTCTGGTGAAGACATTCAGTTGGCTCACAGTTATCCCTTTTACAAACAGCAGAAATATAAACTAGTGCAATTCCCAGTATTTACAATAAACCAGAAAACACTGCAGAATAATTAATCCACTAATTGAAAACTTACCATGTATTCAAAGTTTCAACTTTACATTTAATAATCTTAATGCCAGTTACAGTTCATACAGTTAATTGCAGGTTTGGAATTCAATGGAATAATAGAAATAATAAAAAGATTTAATTAATTTACTTCTTCATATGTGAAACAGTGCATTATATTGCTACACTTACAATTTTTTTCAAATTAGCTAAAGAACAATCAGTCATAATATAAAAGTGTACTTGTGGAAATAGTCTAAGAAACCTGGCTTTATTCAGTAATGAAGGGCTATATAAATGGCTCCCAATCACCAGGAGGCCAGAGTATTTAGAAAGGAATAAAAGCTTTTGCAGTTATCCATCAATCCATCAATTTGACAATTTTCAGTTATGCTTTTTTTTTTGTTGTTTGTTTGTTTGTTTGTTTGTTTTAGAAAACTGAAGCTGGATGTCCTTTTGTAGTTGTTACAACATCCTAGGAAGATCTTGTGCCAAGAGAAGAACACGTAAAGCAGAACTGCCTTCCTTTCGTGATCTCCCTGCAAGATGTTGGGAGAGGAGGTAACTACAAAGCTTGCAGCAAGGTTGATGACTAAAAGTTTATGTATTTGGATTATGTGTAGCTGTTGGTAAGGATTATATTCTGTCTCTGAACAGGATGCTTTGGAAAAAATTACAAAATCTGATAAAATTGGAAACAAATTTGAGGAATTCAAGTCTAAAAACTAATCTGCACAAGATAAATTTTCACTGAGAATTGTTTCAAAGTCTGAAGTAGAACAAATACTGCATCTCCTTGTTAGGAGTCTTCAGAGTTAAGAATTTGGTTGCTTCCTTATGTATGCGTTCATACATAAGAATCTAAAATTACATCTCTTTACCTAGTGACGATTTGGATATAACTAAATTACATTGGAAAGAGCTTCTTTCACACCCTTTATGACTGAACTGGTTTTCTCCACTGGAGAAAATAAATAATATTTTTAAGTATGAGAGGTTTTGTTTTTAGTGTTCACACTAAAAGAGAAATCTAGAACATGAAATAAGTTTTTTATTAAAGGCCTCTTAATATTTCTTTTCAGTTTGTGGAGAGAACTCAGAGAAAAATATTGAAGCCTAAGACTATTCTTTCAAATGAATTTCAAGATTTTTCACTGTTATCCACACATGGATTATACTTTTTTTTCCAAGTTTCAACTTTGAGAATGGTCTTTAACGTCTTGTCTAAGCTATTCACTCCACCTACTGCTTAAATTAAGAGGATGACTCCTCAGTCAGAATTCCTCCAAGTCATTTTAAGAGAATGTACCTTGTTTTCTCCATGAAAAGAAGAAGCTGTACCATAGCTTAACTGAATGTGAAGCTTTTAGGAGGCTGCAATCTGGTGAGGTGATTTTTATTCTAAGCAATGACTTAAACTGGGGAACCAGAGTTTGTATATAATAATTTTAATCATTTCTAAGCAAGGTGTCTAACCCAAGATGACCTCTTAGGTACCATTTTTAGTCAATGGACAAAGACTGATATCTTCACAGTGCTGACAGGTGATACTGACTATAACCTCCACTGTCTCTAGAGCAGAGATAACTACAGTAAGTTTGACATTAAACTTTAGGTAGGAAAATCAGGAGACAGAAGAGCATGTAATAAATTCTAAATTTTATCCTCATTCTTATGGTGTTTTATACTTTTTTTTTTTGGACAAAAAAAAAAAGGGAAAAAGGAAAAAAAAATCATCACAAAGTCCAAAGAGAACAAGCTAAACTAAAAAAAAAAGTTTTGATTTCTAAAGGCAGGAACAAGGACACACTTGTTCAACAGCAATTAATGGATTCTGTTCTGATTTTGGTGTTACTGAATATAATACAAAGAATGAAAAGGTAATCCATGAGTAGTTGACGTATGCCATTCTTTTAAAAAAGCATCAATTAATGTATTTGTTTTTTTTTTAAAGAAAACAAATTGAAAGACCAAAAAATTCTTAAGTAATGGTACAGAATTCTGTAACTAAATCCAAAATTATGCATTTTTCCATGCTTGCGAATTACTATTAACTCTCATTGTAAATGGTACTATTTGCAGACTGAAATACTAAAATTGCTCTGCCAAAGTTAAAATAATGTTGGAAATTTAGAAGAGACTGGGGATTAGTCATGCGTAAATTCACAATTTTACTCTGCATAGAAGCAATTGTGAACATGGAATCGCAGAATCATTAACATAGGAAAAGACCAGAAGGATCATCTAGTTCAACTGCTGGCCCATCACCACCATGCTCATTCTAGCAGTACAAATCATAGTCAAGTTACAGTATTGGTCCATTCAAGGGGTATATCCAGAAATCCATAGTGATTCAAGACATCAGATGTATAATTTTCTTACGCTACAGCGTAAATAATTTCTCAAAGTTCTCTTAGTAGCATAAACTTCCCAGAAAAAAAAGTTGTTTTACATTTGGTTTTTTTTTCTTTTCCAAATTGGCAAGAACATACTTCATTAGCTATTAGTTATATAAACTCTATTGTACTTGTACTTCAATTGCATGTTATATCTTAAAAGAAATTAAAGTGATGGAAATGTTTATCAAGAACTTCTTCTGATAGCTCCCCATAAAAAAAATTTAGCTGAAAAGTAAATTATTAAACACACGATATGATAAAAAATAGTTTCTATATAACACAGAGCCAAATTCTTTTCTCAACAGTACTTCCCAAATTCCCATTAACATTTCCCCATTCATGTATACAAGCTCAATTTTGGCTCAATGACTTCAATTTACTGAATAGATACAGTAAAAAAAGATATATGACCTATTATACTACAAGTGAATGCATTTCTTCTGTTAACAAAATAGATTTCTTACTCTACTTTCATCGGCAGTAGCAACTCCCCTTTTCTGTTTTCAGTCATGAGATATATTTGTTTAAGCAAGAAAGATTAAATTACCTTTCTTCCAAATTTAGTATTACACATCTTCATATTAAAATCCAATTTAGAACAAGATTAAATGGAATAAGTATAGACTCTCATTGCTTTCCTCATTTTGTTTACTGCTGTTCTGCTGATTTCAACTGACAAGAGCATTGAGCTGGGAGGGAAGCAAGGTAAATTCAGAAGGATCTGTGAATATATTATCACTATCTTTATTTAGCAGTGCCATCAAGTCATATAGGAAAAAAATAACATGAATTTAGCATTTTGATAGGCTGAGACCTCACTTGTAGTACAATATTCAGTGACCCTGAAATATATATGTGAATATATACTATGAAGTAACCTCGAGATGACAGACATCTCTGGGCAATAAATTACCAGTCACAAAAGGAGGCTTTGCATTTCAATTACACAAAAATCCAAGATATGTAAAACATACATTAGGGCAGGATATGGTCCTTTGAATGTTATTCTCAATGCTCGTACCAGCAGCAACCGTCATCTGAAAAAGGGGGCAACAGAGATTCTGCTAAATGGAACAGAATTTTGAAAAGTGCTACAATATATTTAAATTAAACCATGCTAATAAGATGACTTTTATTATCATAATTCAAGCAAGCTGATAATGAGAGAACAAAAATGTGGCTCAACTGACATTCACAAAGAAAAAAATTGAAGTACTGTTACATCTCCTGACTTATGAGGTGCTGAGAACAACCAAATACTAAGACACTTGTGTGTTCTGTACTGTGTTCTGCAGAAGAGAACTCTGAAGCATTGTTAAATGGTCAGATAACTGTGGATTGTAGCTCCATGGCTAACTTTAAACTGAGGTCTCTACATACACCAAATGATTAAAACCTTTCCAAGAAAGAAGGAAAGTAGGATTTTCTCATCCAAATTACTCAAATTAACATTTTTTATGGACAGACACTAAAAAATAAAGTTACTAAATTATAAGGAAGAATTTACCTATGAAACTTATAAATTTTTCATGGTCTCTCAGACTTCCTCACTGCAGCAAAAAGCTATATGTTGTTAGAAATCTGAAAGTCCCTTCAGCTACCTGAAGAATATATTTTAGCATTAAGCACTATTTTCCTTCCTTTTTCATCAGTTTTTCATGTGTTTTTGCAGAGCCTAACGTACAGCATACTTCTTTAAAAACGACCCTTACTAGTAGGCAGTCTGACATTTCTGCAGATCTCAATTTAGAGGGAACTAACAGCAGACATTTTCAAAAATTTCTACAAGTACATTTTTGACATCTGGTTCGATCTATTCTGACTGCCAACTTAAAAAAATGAGTTACAGACTAACTCTCCAAATAATTTCTTTCCATCATTGAGAGAGTATGTAACAATACACACAATGTTCAACCTAATTATAGTTCAGCTGCATTATCTCTCAAAGTAATTACTGATCAACTTTGATACTGTGACTACCAACTCAGATGAGAAAACCTGATATTCTGAACGGACAGTATTTCTATTAGAAATACTTCAACACTAAAAAATATAACATTTGAAAAATGCAACACATTGCAAGATATGTTTTATAATGACTTTGCTACTATAATTTATGATGAATTTTACCTTGACGATATAACTTATTTATGCAGAAAATAAAAATGTGCACATTTTCAGTATTTTTAACATCAGCCACAGGCAGATATCTATCTATGAAAAATATTGCTGATGCACTTCACATAGTGATTTGCATCAGTTTTTAAATATTTAAAATGACTTTAAACTTTCAGTGCTTTAAAAGGGAATTATGCTATCAGTGGGAATAAAATGAGCAGATTTGAATTTTAAGCAAAACTCTCCATCTATGCTTTTTGATTGGTTTTAAAGGAAATTTCACTTCATATCAAGTAGCTACTTTTGAAAAGAACATTTCCATGCAAAACAAATTTGTGGTCAACTCATGGATAATGTTTGGGTGGATTTTTAACATCACTTTTGATACTGAATTTTGTAAGGAAAACACAGCCCACATTATGTTAGCATGACACTTTTGTAAATAAAAAATAGCACAAGGAAACATATGTTAATGACTTTATTCATTATTTTACCCATCTTTCTTTAATATTACCTTAATACTCATTTAATTCAATTTCAACGTTCATATATACACAGCTACCAAAAAAGTTCAAACAAATGCACATGGATTAATGTGTAAATTTACACATCTTTTGCACATCTTTTTACTTATATACATAAAATACGTACATTATATATCTGATGATTTCTGATAATTTTGTCCTTTTGTGTGAAAAGGTGGACTACTGTATACTTTTGACTGCTGCATCTGCACACTGTAAACTAATTCATATTTACTGTACATCACTGATTTAATAGCACTAGGCTCTGAGTAATTTTAGCAAAACTTTTCATATTTTGTTTTAAATATTTTCCCCCTCTTCTGTATTATGTAATCACAGTGAAAGGTTTATTAATGTAAGGTATAAAATGAACTGTCTTCAATTCTAGCAACTGATAGGTTTTAGATCCAGTATTTTTACTCTTCTTGTCTAGTATGGGAAACTTTTTGTAACTAGAAATGAGTGATTCTTGATATTTCAATACTGCAAGACTATTTCCTTACAGTGTGGTCATTTTCTATGCAACTGGAGTAATTGTAGCTAAATTGGCAAGTTTAAGAGAAGAGAAATGGAATAAAAATATTCAGTAAAAAGTATAAAACTTGTGCATTATTTCTAAAGTTGTTTGTCTTCAAACTATGCATGCTAAGGCAAATACATTTTATTGTCATATGAGAATTTAGAGACACAAAATTTGTGAATGAATTATGCAGTATAAGTAATGCGGCAATTCTTATGCCTGTTTATAAAATATTTATTCTACTCACAAAAGCATTTAATATTATGACACCTACTTAGTACTTTCTACTCTGGTAACTGGAAGCCATTAGAATTAATATTCATGAAGCTTTCTATTACAGTTTGGTTTTCCTCATTGAGAAAATGAATAAGCATTTGAATTTATCATAGGAGATAACAGAGTCAACAGGGTGAGAAAAATATCAAAACTGAAGGCCTAGAAAATGCATCTATTCTGGCTTGTGATTAACACTTCAGCTACTATTTGCTGTGAACCACACACATGTGCAGGGACATATTCTCAAGCTATATCCTAAATGGTGGACCCTTTCCTCTCCCTGTTAAGTTTCCATATTAAAAAAGCCATGTGTGAGGCTGTGGCACATCTGAAAACACTTCCTGGATTGTAAAGGGAAAAAGCATCACCTACGAAAAGGCCCTTTAGTAAATACACAAACTGCATCTCCTGGAGTCACAGTATCTAGCATTATTACGTTCCTGAGCATGCACCATGTAGCAATTACATTTTTTTCCCTGCTTAGTTACACCAGGCTTTCACATGAAACAAGACATTTTCCTAAACATGAACATCATTAGAATCCAAACCTTATCAAGTCCCGAGTCAAAGCTCTAGTAAAGCAGGAAAATCTGCTTTCAGTCACAACATGACCAGTAGAGCATTTAATTTCAAGGCCATGACAAAAATAAGGACATGTATTCAGATTTGCTAGGATAAAAAAAAAAGTCAAGTTTCATAGTCAGTGATAGCCATAGCTGTTCACAAGTTCAAAGACATTCACTGAATAAATCTAATTTGTTGATAGACTGAAGAAAACATTGAATGATTAGGAAGCTCCATTCTTTTGCTTTTGTAACATAGGTATCTGACAGGTCAGATCTGCTTAGTAGAAAACTAATGATAACCTTTTTGTCATACATAATAAAAGTTCTCCCTCAGAGCAATATTTGGTGCTTCTTAACAATAACTTTGTGGCATCTATTCTTACATCAAATAGCATTTTGGACTGTGATGACTAAGTATTTCAGTCTATTGAAAATTTCATTTACACACGCTAATTACCGTTTCTTCCCTCATGCTTGTGTAATCTCTTTGTTGGGGAGCTAGCTGAGGTCATATTTAGAAAGCTAACTGAGCAGCCTTCAACGTTAAAAAAAAAAAAAAAAAGAAAAAAGTAACTTTCTAGATACAAGTAGAAATAGAAGGTACTTTCCTCTGGAAAGTAGATGTTCCCTTAGTAGTGGAAGAAAAAAAACACTTCCAACATACATAAGATTAAATATTTCAAAATGTTTATACTTCACAGTGAATTCATTACCTATTCTCTGCAACAACCATCCCAGGACACACAGACCAGGATATTACCTTCAACACAGCCTATCCTGAAGAAGTGTAACCTGCTACATGCGTTATCCCATGCAACTAGTATCTACTTCAGTGAGCAGTACCTTCAACACTGAAACCAGTTTAATCTAAATTCTAATGATACATACACGCAAAATACACTAATACAGAATCAACAGAATGAATAGTTTTTATTTTATTTGTGTCTTTTGTTTTTTAAGCCACTGTATTTTCAGGTAACATTTGTAATAGAAAACAATGGTACATGCTATTTTCCTTCCTAATTAAAAAAACAAACCAAAACACTCCACAACATCAACAATATCCTTTCCACTTAATCTAATGCTTTACATTGTTCCATTATACTCTCAGTATCCCATAGGGGTTGTCTTTGTGAGAGGCCTCTTAACCTAAGCCGTCAGCAGGATGTGAGCAGAAAGGGATCTTTTACTGTTGTACCAAAATATATATCATTCATTTTCCTTCCTCCATCGAAAACATCTTGTAATACGATTTATGAAAAAGTTTCATGTATCTTTCCATTCAGTTAGACATTCAGTGAAGCGTAATGACATTGTAAAGATGGCAAGAAAATGAATGGTCCTAAAATATCAGCACTGTGCTGTTAACTCCATGGTGTTGAAAGCAGCCATGCTCTAAAATTTAAGCAAGAAGAACAGAGTCTCATTTTATGACCTGAATTAATCTGAGCATATATGTATACAAAAAAATACATACTAAATTTATATATGTAAGATGCAATATAAGATCATAGGATCATAGAATCATTTAGCTTGAAAAAGACCCTAAGGATCAAGTACAACAATCTACCTGACACCACCAAGTCCCATCACTAAAACATGTCCCATAGTGCTACATACACCGTGTATCTTAAATATCTCCAGGGATGGTGACTCCACCACTTCCCTGGGCATCCCCTTTCAATGCTTGACCAACCTCTCTGTGGAGCCTAATATCCAAACGTAACCTCCCCTTGTGCACCCTGAGGCTGTTTCCTCATCTCCTTTCACTTGTAACCTGAGAAAGGAGACTGATACCCTCTTCTCTGCAACCTCTTTTCAGGCAGTTGTAGAGAGCAATGAAATCTCCCCTCAGCTTCCTCATCTCCAGGACTAAACAGCCCCAGTTCCCTCAATTGCTCCTCATGAGCCTTGTTTTGTAGTCCCTTCAACAGCTTTATTGCTGATACTCAAGCAACTAAATACCTTTGTAGCAAGGGGCCCAAAAGTGAACACTGTACTTGAAATGAGGTCTCTCCAGTGCCGAGTATAGAGGGACAATCGCTTCCCTGGTCCTGCTGCCCATGCTACTTCTGATGCAAGCCACGTTAACATTTATAGTTGTATAGACATATAAGAAAAACTGACATAAGTTTTACAAATACACACACATCTATATCTAGTTACATATATACCTGTACATACACTGTGTGCAAATTAATAAATTTTATATGCTTGATGATTATGATCTGGAACAAAAAAATGTAAAAAGAAATAAAAAAATTCAATAGTAGCTCTCTAGAACGTACATGGTATGTACAATGTCCCGTACATATTTGATTTTGTACGTGAGAGTATTTCCATTGAGCTACAGGGAACTTGCTGTCTCTGTAGAGTTAAAACTACAAGTAAGAATTTGCAATATCTGGCCTTTAAAACCTAATATGTAGAAAGATAAACCTTGCAGGACAGAAATCTTCCCACACTACTGTTACATGTTGATGTAAAGTGAAGTAATATATAATTAAGCATTTTAAGCAGATAATGAAATCAGTATTTGTTTACCAGTATCACAGTGACTGAACCGTCTTATTATTCCTTGATTAATAATTTAAAAAATCTTTTAGGATATGAATGCTGAATAACACCGTAGTTAAAATACCCTCTTATGTTTAGGCTATAAAGTAGTGACTTAAATGTATTGAACTTGGGACAATTTTTTTTGGTCGCAAATAATGACTTGGAATAGTGATCACTGGAGCAGTGTTTGGGTTCATATAGCCATTAAAATAATCCAAGATCATGCCTCTGCGTTGTACCAAGGCACAGAAATAATTCAGGCATATATTCCATCATTAAACATTAAGTTGATAGCAGTTGTCTAAAAAAGGAACTGACTAGTTCTTAGTCAAAGAAAGAAAAATATTTCCTTGCCTAATTGCCAGAAATTCCTTCACATAACATCATCTCAAACTACAAAACATTTTTTTTTCCAAGTGTAGAAAATAAAGGGGAAGCTCAATTCATACCATATAAAAACATACATCTTGGAATGTTGCACTAATTGGTTTACAAACTTTGTGAAAATCACACTGACTACTCCTCTAGTTGGTGTAATGTGTGCAATGAAGCATGAAGAGCTTGATATTTATGTTCCAGGTGCAGTTCCAAGTCATTTTATTGATGCCTGTTATTGAAAAGAAGGAAAGAGGGGTAAAGAAAATGAAAAAAAAAAAGAAAAAGAAAAAAACCAACAACCCCAAGCAAATACACCTGAAGTGCTTTAATCCTGCTCTTCTAATCACCCAGCTGCCAGACATGTTCACAGCATACAGAAGCAACACATCTTCCCACCTCAGCCCAGGCTGAGGGGATGGAACACACAGCAGTTCCTGCGTGCCTGCCCTACAACGAGACAAACCTCATTTAGGGAGATGAGCTAAGAACAATTCTGAACTGTGCATGTGGTCCAGGAGACCAGACCTCTGTGTGATGTGGCTTTGATAAAGCTCGAGTGTACCTGAGGATCCTATACAGGTTTCAATAACCTCACGGATCTTATGGGAAAGAGAAATCTCAAGAATGGGGCATGGTTCACAGCGAGATTCAATACTCCCATAAAGTCAAAATGAAGCCAAAATTCTGAAAATGTGTTTAAAATACAGTGAATCATACTTGTTCTAATTTGAAAATTGTGCTTCCTGTAGACCCATTCTAAGCGTACAACTCCTGCAGACAGCACAGCCATTTTCAGCAGCAGCACAGTCTTGCCTGCCCCACAGAAGTGAGGTGAAGCCTATTCAAAGGCTGTTCCTATTCCTCAGACTTTTTAAGTAGGATAAAAATAGTAAAACCTTTTTGGTAGAACAAAACAATGTCTTCTTTTGTTTTATTTCATAGTAATAAGTATATCCCTGATTTTCCTTAACACCTGTGACCATACATCGAGTTTTCTGGAAACAAATGGAAAATTTGCTCCCGGTATCCTGGAAGCAGGATGAGGAAGAAGAAAAGGTGCCTATGTGTGAGCACAGAATGTGGTGCCTTCCTGCACTCCTGAGACAGATTCTGCTCTCCTGGGTCAATGGAAGACCCTTGGACATGTCTATTCCATTTGAATATGACCACCCAAATCCAGCAATCCATGTACATTAGGGAGGCCCTGAACAGTTCTCTCAAGCTTTAACTTAACAGGTAAAGATGATGAGGAGTAAAGCACAGATGCCTTTATTGAGGACTGTGACACTGTTGATCTCCCTCAGTGCTCTTTTCTTTTTTAATGTCCCAATCAATGACTTTAGACAGCACACAGGTATAGTTCTGGTTCACAATAATGTTTTTACATCATCTATTATATATGTATTTTCAGAGAAAATTTATTACAAAGCCTAAATTAAGCTTTCATTTATGATGATTTCCCTGTGGGTATTTTAATACTATGTAGTGTTTACGTGAATTTATTTCTGACCTACTTAATTTGGCTATAGAGAAAAGAAGGAAATCTGTTTTTTTTTTTTTTAAAACTACAGAGTTGGACAATGTTAACGAGGAAAATAAAAAGTACATAAAAGCTCTCTGTTCCCCGACAATGCAAGAGCAATGAGGCTTTTTCATTAAAGCTCTGCCCATTCTAATTCCAGCAACAATAGGTCTGCTGAGATTAACAGCCTAAATCCTAGATCCCACAAAATGAAATTTAATATTCTATTTTCTACAGGTTAAGTACCACTTCTACAACTATAACCTCATTCTATAAGCTCAATAAGTACAGTTAACATTGTCACACATTCATTTTTCTCACAGTCTAAGAGAAAAATGTTCACTAAGAGAAAAAAGCACACAGAGAAGTAGATATTTGAGTAGAACCGTACTCGATTTGGTGGTTTATTTTAAATATATATCCTTCTAGAGGAGACATAGTTGAAAAAACACAGCTTGCTATTGAATATATGAGTGAGATAGGCGTATGATACTACTAATTCCTGGGAGATTTACTGTTACTGTGTTGGACCAGCTTATACGCAATCTGCCTCTTTCCCTCCCTGATGGTACGACACTATATGTCCTGAAAATGTCAGGGCCATCATATGCATTATTACTGTCTTACAATAATTATTACTTAAAATAAATTTTATTAGAACTTGCCATCATGTTAGCTTGGCACTGTGCAAGTAAGCTCTGCGAATATTTCTTACTAGAAAAATGTCAGAACAATTAATATGTATATAAATAAATTTTACTTGGGATACTTATACGTTGGTTTGGATGCCTTTTTGTTTTTTCCTGATGAGTTTGAAGCCCAAGCCACAGAGTTCAGCAGCAGTAGTACTTCTTTCCCTTAAAGACCCCCAAATCCTTTGAGTCCTCAAAAGATGCTGGAATACCAAATAAATATACAGAATGCAGTGCTACTTTCATGATTTATACAGTTTCAGGATCTGAGGCTGCTTATGATGCTGCCAAGCAGCAGCAAAGACAAATTAACAAGTATTTGGTCTTTTTCTCAGTTGTTCATAACAATTTAGGGCAATGGCCAGATGTCAGAAGTCAGTTCAGCTTCACTTTAATGTCATGTGAAAAAGCCGTAAGCAATGGCAGATGCGGGCAGTGAAACTGCACCTTGGGAATGCAGCCCATAGGTGGAGGATATCAGCAGAGAGGAGTTGGAAGCATTTCCAGTGAAAATAACTAAGATGCTATAAGTGAGGAAGAGGGAAAACAGAAGGCTGATTTTAGTCTCCTCCTGAAAGAATCTGAAAAGTAGTGCATTATATCTGTGTCATATAAAATGAATTAACGGCATTAACCTGCAGGTGCAGTGCTTTCTCATATTGCACCAGGATGCGGAAGTAATGTGTTTGTACATGGGAATCCCAAAAGTTTAAAAAATCCAAAATCCAACCCCCTCCACACCATCAACATAAAAGCAAAACTACTGAGTTTCTCTACTGTAAGCAAATCTCTCCATTTGCAAGGAACTAAAGCAACAAATATAATAGATAAAAAAAAAACAACAACAAAATGCAGACAGCATTCCTTAAAATTAGGCTATATCACATCAGCCAAGATTTAATTTGTCTTACTACCTTACAATAATTATCTATAAAATATTTTTATGCACTTGTCTGGCAAGCCTTAGTACTTGGAGTAAATGACAGCTGGGTCCATGAGCCAGAAAGAAGTCCACGAGTCTTCTTTCATTTGCTGCAGCTCCAGTAGTCTCTGACGTGCAGCAGTAGCCAGAGTGGTCCAGGAATAAAAGGATATCCTGATACCCCAGATCGTGCAGCTGTTCTCTGCATACAGCTGTTCTGAATATGGTATAATGGTATAACAACCATTATCGTGCCCATATAAATCATGAGACTATAGCACAACTTAAAATGCTGAATTGAAGAGCACTCACTTCACTGATTACCATGAAAAGAATATAATAAAAATACAAAACATTACCCTGGCAACACTTGCTCAGACAGCCAAAGAATTAGCATCAAAGCATCACTGGATAAATATTGGCTTTGTTTTTTCCTCAGATTCACTCACACAACAACATGAAAGACTACAGATCCAGACAAAAACAGTCTTTTTGAATACACCACAACAGCAGATTTAGACAAATGTCTATCACTAAAGACAGAATCTAGTTTGCAAAACAGGTATTTGGGTCAAAAATCCAGATTAGAACCAGGACAGTTTGATAACAGCACTAACATTTTCTAATAATAATGAAAAATAGGATTTGATAAACCTTATTTTGGAGTAAGGAAAAAGAAATATACTTTTCTGACATTTTTAAAAAATATATATGATTTTTTTATCATATTGTCACTGAAAAGTTGGCAACTCTAACAATAAATTATCATATGATTTTATCCGCATGTTAAGTATGCTGCAATAATATTTTTTTTAAGCTAAAAACTGCTTATAAAACATAAGAAGGTGAAAAGAAAGATACGAACTAATAGCCTCCAGAAGAAGCATCCCCTTAGGACACAGAGCAAACCATCATGATGTAATGAAGATCTCAGCTTAGTGAATAAGGCAAGTTTTCCAACAGCTGGAAAAAGGGAGATCAAATGTAGATGTAGCAGATAGGGACATGGTTTAGTGGGCATAGTGGTGATGGGTTGACCATTAGACTGGATCATCTTAGAGGTCTTTTCCAACCTTAATGATTCTATGACTATGAAAATATCCAAATCAATTGAAAAAACAGCCCTACAGAGAAGAAAAAGAGAGAATGCAGATCAGTAAAGAGCAGCTGTGATACAAAATCTGCACCAGATCTGTACCTGAATCTGAAATTGAATTCTTTGCATACCTCATTTAAATTAAATGCAATTAAGAGTACTTGCAGTTAAAAGCTCAAGGTTCCTGACTTACCAGAGAAGAAGGCAGTATTTTGAAGTGTAGTTCTTAACATTTGTGTCAATTGCCTAAACTGAGTTGGTTTGAATATAGCACAGTCATCTCTCTTAGCCAAACAGACCTCAGTCTTGCTCATTAAGGAATGCCAAGCATAGACAAGGAGTTTTGTTATTTAATTCCATTTTTCTTGGCAAAACACAACACTTTGCTTTGAAAAGCTTTTTTTTTCCTACCACTGCTGCGTCATCACCGCCCACAGGAAGACATGGGAAAGGAAAACCTTAGTGGATGCCAAGCACACTGGATTTTCTGGCTGGCACAGGAGATAACCATATCTCCATCAGAGGGAAGCTGAGCTGAGTTCCCATTTCAAGCAAAACCAAATGAGTTGCTAGCTATTTTTGAAGGCTGCATCCCAAGACAGAGAATCTCCAGGCAATCAGACTACTGAGGAATGGTGACAGTCATATTTTCAATGAAAAATATAACATGCTGCATTCCTAACAGAGTTATAAGTTTCAAATGTAGCAAACTTCAGCTTGAAAACACTGAGAAAGAAGCTAATTTCATTCATATCAAATCCTTCTTCTAAGATTTTTTGTGTTTCAGTTGCAAATGGATTTAAAATGCAAAATTTGTCATCTACAATATCACAATTCCACATGCAGTGAAAAAAGAAAATACATCTTGCATATATAAAGATACTGCAGGAAACATTATAATTGCAAACATACAGAGGACAGTAAATTTACCAAAAGAGGCAGTGTAGATTGACTGCCTGCTCTTGGCACATGGAAAACGCAAAGTAATTCCACTTAGTAGAACCCGACATGACTCAAGTAACTTTTTCACTACAGTCTAAATTAAGTTGCATTGGCTTGCATGCACCAGAGATAGAATGTGGATGAATAGTCCTGGCTTGACCAACTCACAGGATTAAGCTAAGGATACTCCTTGAAAGGAATGTTTTTGAAAGCTCTGCAAACATCTCATTGCATTTGATAAGGAGGAGGAAGATGGGAGACAGAGGTAATTCTCTTTTCATTCACTAACCGTAGCACAGCTGCCAAGTCTGCTCACCAGAGAGACTCAGAGCATCACAGTCCCAAGGGTGGAAATCCAGAGGAAGCACTAACTGGGCACAGGACAGACACATTCCAAAACTCACAACACATATGCACAGATGTTTCCCAAGCAAATTCCTACTGACCACTGGAAAATGCACCAAAGGTTTACAGTTCTGTAAAGGCCTGAATTCTGAGAACAGCTCACTCCTGAGGTTAGTCTTACTGATATGAATGTGGAGGGCTCAGTACAACTAAGTATATCTTCAATCACTAATAATGTAACTGATTTTAAGGTGTATTACTCTAATCATTCTCACTTTGGTGTATATGGAAAAGACATTTATTAGGATGCCTTCGTGAATTTCTTCTCCCATCCATCCATAGAATGCTCAAAGTTGGAAGGGACTTTCAAAGGTCATCTAGTCCAACTCCCCTGCAATGAACAGGGACATCCACAGCTAGATCAGATTACTCAGAGCCTGGTCCAGCCTGACCTTGAACGGACATCCACAGCTGGATCAGATTACTCAGAGCCTGGTCCAGCCTGACCTTGAATGGACATCCACAGCTGGATCAGATTACTCAGAGCCTGGTCCAGCCTGACCTTGAACATCTCCATGGATGGGGCATCTACCACATGTCTGGGCAACCTGTTCCAGTGCTTCACCACCCTCACTGTAGAAGACTTTTACATTATATCCAACCTAAATATACCCTCTTATAGTTTGAAACCATTTCCCCTCATCCTAACACAACAGACTCTGCTAAAGAGTCTGTCCCTTTCTTTCCTGTAGCTTCCTTTTAGATACTGAAAGGCTGCTTTCAGATCACCTTGGAACCTTTTCTCCAGTCTGAACAGCCCTAGCTCTTTCAGCTGTCCTAACAGGAAAGGCGTTCCATCCCTTGGGTCATTTTTGTGGCCCTCTTCTGGACACACTCCAACAGGTCCACATGTCTCCTGTACTGAGGAATCCACATCTGGATGCAGTAATTCAAGTGAGGTCGCACCAGTGCAGAACAGAGAGGCAGGATCACATCCCTCAACCTGCTGGCCACGCTTCCTTTAATGCAGCCCAGAATACATTTGGCTTTCTGGGTTGTGAGGGCACATTGCCGGCTCATGTCCAGCTTGCGATGCACCTGTACCCTGAGGTCTTTTTTGGCATGGCTGTGCTCAATCCTTTCATCTCTCAGCTTGTATTGGTAGTGAGAGTTGCCACAACCCAGGTGCAAGACCTTGCACTTGGATTTGTCGAACCTTATTAGGTTCTCCTGGACCTGCTGCACAAGCCTGTCTAGGCCCCTCTGGATTGCATCCCATCCTTCAGGTGTATCTACTACACCACACAGCTTGGTGTCATCTGAAAACTTGCTGAGGGTGCACTCTATCTCACTGTCAATGTCACTGATGAAGATATTAAAGAGCACTGGTCCCAGCACTGACCCCTGGGGGACACCACTCATCACCGATCCCCATCCAGACATTGAGCCATTGACCACCATTCTCTGGGTTTGATACTGCAACCAGTTCCTCATTCATCAAACAGTCCACCCAACAGATCCATCTCTCTTCAATTTGGAGAGAAGGATGTTGTGGGGTAGGGTGTCAAAGGCCTTACTGAAGCCCAGACAGATAGCATTAGTGGCTCATCCCTTGTCCGTTGATATGGTTACACTATCAAAGAAGGCCACTAAGTTGGTCAAGCAGGACTTGGCCTATTTGAAGTCATGCTGGTTCTCCCATATTACCTCCCTGCCTTCCACGTGCCTTAGCATAGCTTCTAGGAAGATAAATCTCAAACTTCTCCGCATTTTTTTCTTGCAATTTTGGTGCAGGACATTAAATTACAAAAACTATGTTATTCTAAAATTGAAATGTTACTTAAAATTGTAGCAGTAGTCATAGGCAATAAGCTCAGAAAAAAAAAAAGGCTATCAAAAAGACCACATTTAACCAATATTTTAAATTTTAAATTGCATTTGATAAAGTGTTTTTAATACAGTATGTTGTCTTTAAAAATATCAAAATAGCAAACCTATGAAGAATTTCACCATTTGTTAGTTAACTTTCTCTCCAGACAGTGGTTTTGAATACGTCTTATGCACATGTATTGAAGGAATACATAATTAACACTGGCAGAGGATGTGGTTAATAATATATGAGACAGAAGAGTGTCTGTTTTAGTCATTATCACAGTGTTTGTTGTGGAACAGAGACACATGTTAGCTCAATAAATGCTCTGATTTGATAGCCTTAGCTATAAGTGTCATGCAAACTTAGAAGTACCAACTTTTCTAGCTGAGAACAGCTCTGCTCCCTTCAATGCAATCTTAACAGCGTCATGGTTTTACACATCCAGTTGTCTCAAACATAATGATGGGAGTGGTGACAAGCATTTGTAAGGAAAAAGCTTATTTTCAAGACATTTTGCATCCCTAGGCAGTACTGAATAATTAAATAGTATGTAGTGAGATAAATAACCAAACATTCCTGCAATAAGAATTTTAAAGAAATCACAGCTACAATTTCAGGTCAGTGTGTTTTGAAAACATACTCTGCTTCATCCATCTTTTAAATATCTTTGAAGCTATTATCTCTGTTGGACCTATCTTTATAGCAACACAGGGTCTGAGACAACCCTACATGTATGGTGAAACCAAAATACTTAACACGGATATTTGTTTAAGAGTGTGTATTTGGTTGTGCATCTTCAATTCCCCACATCCGCGTGTATGGTTTGGGTTTTCTGTTAAGACTGAAAAGCTTTAATACACTTGAAACCCTATGTTAGGCACTACTATATTGTTATTTATTTAGAAAAGAAGATTATAACATTATGACTGTGGTTATCACACTATCAGACACTAAAGCTGCATGCCCTCATGCCTTCTGTCCTTTACAGTCACCCTGCAAGAGTCTCTCTGCTTCTGTCTTAATGACTTAAGAACATTGCCACTGTGAGATAAGAGGTCCCCTTGTCAGTGTACAGCCGTAGCTAAGAGAGTCATACAGTAGGGAGGAAACTCATACCAAATTTAGTCTCTTCTATTTTCAGAAGATGGACAGGAACTAAATTCTGCTACTTTTCAAGTGACTGCCTGAACAATTAAGTTCACAAAAATATTTGGAGTTCTCTCATATCTCTTCTTTTGGATTTACTCCTCTTTACATATGATTTAACTACTTGTTGAGAGAGATTGACTCTTGTATCACTTGGGGTACATTCTACAGTAATGGCAAACCTGGATTCTTATATCTGGCTGACTCAGTTGTTACTGTTTTATACATGATGGATCAGTATCAAAACCAGGAGATCAGCACAGGCCAAGGAACAGCCTGGCTGCTGGTGTCATCTTCTAGGAGACTGATCCTGGATCAATGTCACAGTCACAAAAATGACAGATAAGATAGGATCATATCACACTTCCCTTAGTTTACTTAAATTACTCAAACTAACAGCTTCGCAATCAAACATCTCATTTTTTCTTTCTTTTCTGACAGTTGTTATTAATAGGAAAGAAAACAAAACATATTGCACTAATACCTCAGAATGGAATGGTTTATACTGTCATTTTTCTGCTGTGCTGCCAAACAAAAAGATCAGTTATTCACTGTCACTATTATGGTGATTCTGAGGTGATCAGATACTGCAGCGATGGGCTGCTGCGAGAGCCAGAACAAATGAAACCTTCTCCCTCTTGCTGTCTTCTGGAATTTAAATTAACCGCTTTCTTTTCTCCCACTTGCATAAGCCTCACCACTTTATCTCCAAATATAATTTCCTCAAAAGTATTTTCCCAACAGGATCAGATACACAAACTATGCAACTGGAGCATTTACTAACAATCAGATTTTTATATGCATGCCTGGTTGTGTCTGGTACTCCAGTGATTTTGTGGTTGTAAGACTAAAAGACTGAGTGTCAATGAAGAGATGAGAGCCCTTCTGTAGCTATCTATTTTTAATTCCATCAGAGAGGCCTAGTGTTATACACGTGACGGAAGAAATGTTAGTCAGAGGAAAGCAGATGGGATAGCTAATTTTTCTTTCACAGTGTTTACACATTACTGAAGTTTTGTTAACTCTCACAGCAGAAAAACAATACCCTGCTAATATGTAGCAGTATTCACCAGAATACTTCAAGGAAGAATATAGGCATTTTTCTAATTGTCAGAAGAATCTGCACTACTATAGTTCAGCTTACCAGCAGTACTGCCAGTTTGTTATTTTTCTTTTAAGAGAGACATGAAACGATCATCCCAAGAACTGAAACGAACATGGACTCTTCCATGGAATTAGCAATGTGCTATTGTTTCTAGACATCCAAAACTTTTGATATTGTCAGCACAAGGTCATGAAAAATAACCTTTTGGATAGGATATTTTTTCCAAATACATGAGGACACAGTGCTTTAATCAATATTCTGACAGTCTAAAGCCAGTCTTAGGATGATGTGCTGGTTTAGAAAAAAATCAATTTCAAATGAACTTGGAGTGAAGAAACCCAAGAACACATTTTGAAAGTGTCTGCGTGTGATATAACCCTTGTGGTATTTACAAATATGTATGCATACCTATTTCCATGCCACTTCTCAACGCTAAATACCCACATGGAAAAGGCTACTTACACTTTGAAAGTCAGATGGAATGATGACTACATTTTAATATTTGGTTGATGGCTGTTAAGTGTCACATCTTCACCTGCTGATGCTTCATTACGTTTTTGAATATGTAATAAACCTTCTGCTCTTTATTTTCTAAAATATGCCTCTGCTACTGCTTGCTGTCAGAATTTTGTCTTTCCTAAACTGTTGCTTATTGAGTACAGATTATGGTTCTAGAAAATGAGACATTGATTGCTAATTAATCCAATTGTGAAACACGCAAAATGCTTTAAAAACCTGGAAGGCTGCAAATGTTACTTGCAAGTACAATAAGCATTACATGTCTTATGTAGTAGTGTATTGTCTTTTGCTTTTACATCTCTTTTGCAGCCTCTTAATTTTGTGTATCAAGTTGTTACACATTGCAGTCTTTGGAGCCATGCCTACATTTCTATTCCCCCTGCAACAATGGGACCTCATCCTTCATTAGACTTTCTAAGTAGTATCACTACTACTGAAGAGTGTATATACCACATAGAGTATATAACAATCCTGAAGTTAAAAATAGTGCAAATTTTATGTCACAATATTGAATGTATAATATTTGTAAAGAACATTTTTATAGTAAGTTCAAGGTCTTTATATGAGGTATAACCTTATGATAAATGCTTACAAATGAAAGGCAGCAGGAATGGATTAAGAAGGATCCTGCAGATTAGCGATCTGTAAAATCATGAGACAGAGGCAGAGCAGCAGGCAGCATTTCTGAACATGGCTGATTACTGTTGGTCAATTGCCCATTTTAGAAAGCTTCACTTCTGCATTTCTGCAGCAGTTAAATAACTGCAGACCTCAGGAATGTGTTTGGACAGGGAAAAAAATAGGAAGAGTCCTTTGTATAAGCATCCAACATACAGAGAAGAGTTTCTGCCACCAAAAATCAAAATGTATTAAATGTATTAAACCTGAAAAATAGGCAGGATAGTGTCATTTTATTTCTCAGAATAAAACCCAATACCTTTAAATGAAAAAAAAAAAACTTTAGGAAGCACAGATTCTATGAGGACTTCCAAAACAATATATATATAAATATCCAGTACCCTGTGTATATTATGCCTATGCTATCCAACATATCTAGTACCTTCTCTGGACACACATTCAAAGCTCAGAATAACTCATAACTAATCTAAGATAAAACCTCTTCAACAGTACAAATTAAAAAGCTAGTATCTACTTTATTTTACAAATCAAACTCAAAACATTATGCACAGAATTCCACTGCAAAAGGTTAATCTGCATGAACAGAAAGGCCTATCATCAAAACTGCAATTTTATTTTCTTAAGGCAGAGAAGGTTGCATAGCTGTATCTTAGTTTCACTGTGCACATTTTTTTTCCTGTTAAAATACAACTATCTTTTCTTCTCATTTCTATTCTGCCAGTGGCTGCTATTCTGCCACATCAGTCCATCTCTTCCTCAGATACTGTAAATCATTCTGCCCAGAAACAACTTAAACATCTTAGAAGTCTCCCATTAGGTTCATGACTCTTATGCATTGGCACTCCTTACACTTCATATTCTCTTGAAATGTCTAAAAGAGATTTACCAAGGACAAAAACTGGTGAATCCTGTTATGCTGCCCATATTGCCTGGAACCCTTCCTAAGGATTTAGAATTTTCTAACCCCACAATAAAGTACCTAACCTGACTTACCTATACTTTTGGGTCGTACACACTTTGTGTACAATACTTCACACAGCAAACCAAATACATTCCCACAGTAACAACTAAAGTTCAAGTCAAGAGGAGTCAGCACATTAATGTCACATGTCCCGTGACCACTTCTCTCTCTCTCAGAAGCTTAAGAATGGCACCCTGTTTGACAAATTTATAAGATGTATAGGCATAGTGGTTACTTTTAAAAATCCCATCATTTGCTTTTTAGATTCATTTAGAGCAGGACTGGAAAACACTTTGGGCAAAAGGAGTTTTGACAGCTGGCATAGTTCTGAATTAGACAGAAAGCATTCATAGCACTTGTTCACTGCCTGTGATTGATTTGGATGTACATACATACATAAACTGAATAAAAAGGGTATTTCTGACAAACTTCAGAAATACATCCAAATGTGAATACATCCGAAGAAAAAAAATTTAATATGCTACAAGACAGTGGTCACTAATACCTCACTGGATAAACCCTCATGAAAATCCCAGCTGTGAATATAGGTTAAGTCTTTATATTGTTAAAAGGGTATCTCCTTAAGCCCATATTAGAATTTGGTGTGCATCTGCTTGACTAACATAAAGCTCTGTCCATATGCTGTTACAAGAATTTTTAACGGAACAATTTTATTGCAAAATTAAGTCAAATAGGCACACTTCAATGGCAAAATTACAGGATATAAGCCGTTTTTAATTGAACAGTGCTACTGGCAGCTTACTTAACCCTCTTATGTTTAGAACAAAATGACAGATTTAGATTTGATATTTAATAACCATCTATTTCCCAGCCGTCCTCTCTTTGTAATCATTTAAGTCTTTCAATTCCATCAGATTCTGAAGGGATAAGCTACTAATAAATACAGTTTTATATCTCTATTTTATTTAAACATATAGGTAAGTAAGTAAATAGGAAGATAGTTGCAGGACTTCCCAAGGAAAATCTTCCTAAGGTTTAACTTCCTCTAATCCACTTTTATTTTGGTATTAATGCAGATAGTATGAAAGTAAGAAGCAAGGTGAATGTGTAATTTTCTTCCACATTCTCTATGAGTATGCAGTATGAAAAAAGTAAACATAAAGCATTCCCAGGTTGGTGATCATTTTTGAATGTCTGTGTTTGACCATGAGACTTCCACAATAGTAGTATTTCTAAAGACATCTTTAGACTTTCTGAACTCTAACCACATCACACAGTATCAGCACTACAAGAACAATTTAATTCTTGCGGACTTTTGAAAATGATGCACCTCAATCAAGCTATCCAGAAAATATATGCGTGTGGCTATAAACTCTTTCACCTTTATATACTTAATTCACATTTCATATAAAAATTGCTCAGAAAACCCCAAATCGTCAAGTATAATTTTGCCAATAGTGGCAAAGATTATAAAGTCTACTTAAAATTGTTTTCTTCAAAATTAAGTGCTGGATTGGGGCATTTTCTCTGTACTGATTTCTGAAAAAAAACACAAAGAAAAGTGACTAAAAATTCTCTTACAAATGGTATGGCAGTTGACATCATGATTACCATTATAGTTGCTGAAAAGTAACTCTATTATGACAAACACTTCAGTAAAATAGGCAGAAGTCCACCACATGCAGGTTGGCCTTAGAATCTGGAAGTCAGAAACTGTAATTTCTGTCTTGGTGACCACAAGCAATGAATATTTTGAAATGAGAATGGAGGTAGTGCTAATGATGATGCTGTCCAAGGCGGAATAAGCTGCACCTCCCCTCCCTAGAGTGTTGTTGATATTACAGTTCTACAGAGGAGTGAAAAACAGAAAAAAATAGTCATCCTTGAAGTGCATGTGTATGACTCAGAATGCGTGCAAGGGACAGATCAGTGGAGTGAGAAGGGGCTGTTTATATAGATGTCCTTCACAGAGCAGAGATAATTCAAGATCATTCAAAAATACAGACAGAAAAATCCCACACTCCCATACTGTGAGTGCAAAAGGCCAAATTTAGCTAGCGATTTTGGTCCTGTCTCTTTCACTTCCTCAACTTCCACATGAAAAATTTCTTTTGATCTTTCAGCTTAAATAGGTGAGCATTCAACTGAACTTCCTCCTTCAGAAACATGCAGTAATACTTCTTAAAATTAAGGCATTCCTTGCAATTTGTGCTGAAAAGGAACCTTTTGTCTGAACTCTGGCTCTCTGTATCAGGTGCCTGTCAGTAGAGTTGGAAAGTTATGATGGTACAAGAATTTTATAAGGCTGTGTCTATTTTTAGGGCTTCATTATTCCCTCTGCATTATTTTCACTATTCTTCCTTAAGAAAGCTGTGCTGCACTTCTCTTGCTTCCATCTCCAGGTGGAAGACCCTCAAAACCAGTGATTTGGAGAACTGAAGGAAATAATTGTGTAAAAGTAGTTAATTTTTGTGCTGTGGACAGAATTTCTTCTCAGAGTGGACATTTTCTCTTCTTTCAACAAAAGCATAGGTTATCTTTTTGTCAATAGCTGAGTCAAGACATAACCTACTCTAATAACTATAAGATATGGGTAATTAGAAGTAACAACAGCAGAAAAGAAAAAGAAAACAACCACCCTAACAGTGTTCAAAAGGGGGTTGAGTTAACAATTTCACTGACGTAAACTGCTTTTATTTCATCCTACTTATCAGAAAAATCTTTCCAGTGCCTATGGTACCTTGCATCTGAACTGTAATGTTAAAAGGTCTTCATTTGTACAACTTTAGATTGCTGATAACAAATTACTCACATACATCAATTGCCTTTTTGGTTCTATGAATTATCTCATCTGCACCAAACAGAAAAACGAGCAATATTGCAGCAATAAATACAATGTGAAGAAGCCACATTGTTATGCTTTGTAATGGAGAAAACTGGGACACACACAAAGTCTGCAATACGTGCGTAGAAGTATCTGCATTGTTAAGTGCAGAAATGAAAAACAGGCCCTTGGTCCTCAAGGACCTCGTTCATTCCTAATCAAGGCCAGATGAAGGAAAATGTACAGCTAGAGCAATTTACATACTTAGGTCTCCTTGTGCTGCAATCCCAGGTCAACCTACAACACTGAAGGTTCTCAGGGACTGCAAAGTGGACAGAATACTTCTATGGCAGAACTGAGATGCTCTGTTAAATTACTGTATTTGAATATGCATTAAGTGCATTCAGTATCAACTTGACTTGATTTTCCATTCATGTAAGGCCTGAAGATAGGCTGAACTTGACTGCTCAAGTGAGGCTGAAGGGACTGGTCTGCTCTCTGAGGTCTCAGAAGAACGCAAAAGTTACCAAGATGTTGGATACTTAGTGGCCATTACAAGGTATGACAGAAATGAACACTAGCTTAGGAGACACAGATCAGCGCCTTAGTTCTTTTATTCATTTTCCAGTCCTGCTGCTTCCTTTCCTATCATTGTTGGAAAATATCTGAGGCTGCTCTTTACCTATTTCTGTCAATTGGATTTTCCCTGGCAAGAAGAAACTGATATGTTCAAGAGATGTTCTAGAAATACTTTGATGTTACAAGGCACTATTATATCCAGCACCACATCCAGCACATCACAAAGTAGGTTGTGTTTTTTATTTAATCTGTCCATTACTTTCTCTGCACCACTTCTTCTTGGTCTTTAGACAAGACCAAGTTAAAGTCCATTTCAGATTCATGCTTCATTAACCTTACCAAATAAATAACTGAAATCACAATGAGCTGTTGAAAATGATGAGTACTGGGATAAATTAGGACATAACTAATAGGGCAGGAATGGTTCTGTTAGTTATTACTTCTCATTTCCTACAAACTTGTTACACTCTTTATGATCATTAAAACACAGACAACTTTTTCCTTATTACAGATTGGCTACTGTATTCATTCAGACCCTGAGTCCTAAACACATTCCTACAGCATGTCAAGCACAGCAAGCTTTCAGGAGGTGAATGATTCCTTCCCTAATCCTGACATTCGGATTCAGAAAAGAAAAGCTGATAGTTATACTGAGCACTGATTTCCTTAGTTCAGCCTTAATCACATGCTATGCTAGAAAGAGAATATGTTGGTGCAGGAAATTCTGAGATGCCTCATTTAAGAAATGTGTTGAAGAAATTTAATCACTACTGAAATATTTCATAAATCTAATTATACTAGCACTCAAAAGGTTTTCTTGCAGTAAAACAAATAAGTGAAAAAGGATGGATCACTGACTTAGTGTGTGCACTGTTGGTCCCACCATATCCCTCTTCCTTAAGTGTTTGCTTGTCAGTTGAAGAAGCAGTGAAGATATGTAACATGTTACAGTGGTGGGTTTAACAGCACATTTTGCAGGCTAGCTGGTCAAGCAGATAAACTTGCAGTTTAGAGACGCAGGACTTTCTTAAACCATGCTTACTAGTAATTGTTATTAGTAATTGCATTTGATAGATTACCACATCCTCAGCCGAGACCAAAGAAAATAACTTTCTACTGAAGACATTACCATCATTCCTCTGTGTTATTCCACACAGACTTAATAACAATGCAGAAATATCTTTATATATAGAATATAAAGATGTTAACAACAGTATCTAAATATAAGTAGAAGAATTAACACTTCCTGTGTACTATAAGTAGCATTAACTAAAGGTATATAATGCTCTAAACTCATTCTGAAGCCCATATACAAAGCTACAGCAAGAATCACTGAATTCAGTATTGTGTCCTTAACCTCATTTAATATATTATTCTCAATATCCAATTATAACTTCTGCTTTGAGTATCTGTGAACAATGGTCTTCATTTGTCTATAAGAAATGCTTAACGATGAAGTGTAAAAGTGTCTTTCTGAAAAACAACTGTATGCCACAGCTAGCAACTTGAAATACGTGGTTAAGAATTACAACTTCTTCTAAGAGGAGACAAGATGTGCAAATAACAGTGGAGCCAAGATCTGGCTGTTTAATGCCTGTCTCCTTAAAGCTGGTACCGAGTGCCCACTCGCCCATCTGTCTCAAGCCAGATATATCCATTCAGGAGATGTAACCTATAAATACACACAACACCCCTCTAACATGAAAAGAAGTATCATAACAGATCTATTAATGTTCTCATGGATACACTGATCTAGCCTAGTCTTAACATCTAAGAGTCTAATTCCCTCTTTCCACACAGAGTAATTCCTCTAATTAAAATATATTCTGTTATATCCAAACAAGACAGGAGAGTGTGTGATGACCAAATTATGCTTACTATGGTTAATATCAGCTACATTCTACATTAAGCCTTCAGTGAAGTAGTACTTACATCTAGTTTGCATACACAGCATATGCAAATAAAATATAAGGATACTGAAGAAACTATTGAACTAGAAATTATTTACATTTGTATGCTACTTTAATAAACACATTTCACACACATACACTCTTACCTGTTGTTTTCATATTAGAATATCTGGAAATAATAGGAAGTCCTGTAGTGTATTCGTGTCATAAACACCAAAACAGGGGAAATGTTAGAATTATTAGCCTAATCTTTACTATACAATAGCATCAGAATGAAAAAGATTACATTAATTCACATCTGTCCTCCCATTGTGTTGACAGATAAGCTACAGAGATTCATACATCTTACCAGTTAATTTTAACAATATAACAGAAAACACAACTTCAGAATATTAAGAGCTTTGTTGTTGAGAGCGAGGGATATAACTGAGAAATGTTAGGAGAAAATGGAGTCTCTAATAAAAACTGAATACTAGTTTTTTAGCATCCAAAGCCTGCATTCCTGTAGAGCAAGATTTACAAAGGCAAAAACCAAGTTATTTTCATCTAGTAAACAAGGACCACTTTGAAGTAACGTCTCCTATTTTATCACATTTGCCCACAATGTCAGAGGTGGATGCTGGTGGTATGGCAGTAGAGGTTGAACCTTCCCGCCAATATTGTGTCACATTTTGTTGCTGTGTGACAGATGGCAGCAGAGGGGCACTCTGACAAAATGGCGTCTGACAAGAAAGTGCATATGAAGCAAAGGTTTGGCAGTGAATTCGTCTATAGGGAAAAAATTTTACCCACTGACATTCATCAACACTTGCTGAATGTTTATGGAGACCAAACAGTGGATGTGAGCACACTGAGTCAAAAAAACCACAACTGTGATTCTGGGATACCAGGAATCTTTCTGGAGAGTTGTTTGCATTGCAACTACACATCTCCAATGGAGTCTCTGAGTAATAGCAGTTGAGTGCAATTGCATCCATCTGCTATACAAGTGAGTGCACTTCTCTCCTGATAAAAGTAAAAACTCATTACATTACACCCAGAAAATAAGCATCAAAATCATAACCACTTTATATATGAACAGAGAAAGATCTGCTCCTCAGTTTTCTATTGAATTATGGCCTTATTTCAAAAATATAAGAAGTACTGGGCAGAATAGTATTTGATCACATAAATACATTATGCATTAATATATTAGAACAAAAATTATTTAGCAAGAGAAACTAAAATCTGAATTTGTGCTTACAAGTTATAGATTTTCTTTAAGGCCACTGCAGTGGAGTTGATTATTCCAAAGCCAATTTAAGAAAAATGCAGAGAATTAATATGTAGAATTAATTTTACTGTACAAAAATTTTAGATTAAATATTGCTATTCTGGAAATTAAAAACAAGGCTTGGATCAACTGGAGTTTCCCTGTGTCCCTATAGCATCAATAAACTTAAAAGCCTAGGTTCATAGAAGTGGCATAAAGTTTGCTCATGATTCTGATTCATTAGATTCTACATATAGGTGTAACTGACTGTTAGCAGGCTAAGAATGATTTACAATAATATTCTGTTAATTCAATATTCAAAATGAACAAACAGGGGCTCCAGGCATTCTACTATGAAATAAACACACACATATTTAGAGTGTTAGGGAGATCTAATGATGGATTATGATTGTATTTGGGAAGGGAGGCAACAGATTTGTCTTTGTCTCATCACAGGATGCCAACAGAAGACAATTGTGTATAATTATAGAAAGCTTTTCCTTATTCTTTTATTTTTCCGTGACTGCAGATTTCCAGTGGTATTTTTAATATCAGCATTCATGAGTTGGCTTGATCTGCAAAATATATCTATTCAAGTCACATACTTGAAAAGTCTTAGTTTATCTTCTGCTAAAAAAAGACACATAGGAACCCAAAGTTAGCTTGTGTAAGAGGAAGACTAAGAGGATGGTTTCATTATAATTTAATTTCAGACCTGTGAGTCTGAGTTAGGCATAGGGAGACTACTTTGTAATTTTAAAGAGAGGTGCCTCAGATTCTTTTCAGTTTTTATCCTCTAGGGAGTCTTGACATGAAAACAAGACAAAAAACTACCCCAAAGCTCACTGATATAAAAATTTGCATAGAGCATAAAAGCTATTAGAAGCTGTCTGTGTCAGTGCACCAGAACTGAAATAAGCTTCAGGTCAAGTAAATGTATTATTCATTCACTATGATGAGCTATGTGCTCTTTCAAAGTGTAAATTATGCTCCATAATTATTTTTAAGTTTTAAAGAGTATCATTTATAAAACCAATTATAATGATGTTGGAATTAATCAAGATTTCTGCACACCATCCCAAACAGTAGCTTCAACAACCTGATAAATCACACAAGTTTAGAGGTTCAAGAACATGTGTAGGTTGGAAAGAGGTGATGAACTTCAGAGAGTGGCAGAGCGCAAGACTGCCAAAGATAGAATCAAACAACAAGCTCACTGATTGCCTGGGGAGGGCAATACCAACTCCACCTGGCTGCACACAGTCTGTAGTTAGACACCAAACTGCCCTGCATCCCCACCAGATGTGATCTTCTGCCACTTCTGTAACTCAAAACAGTTTCAGTAGGTGTAACAAGCTGCCAAGAGCCTACACATCCAGAAGGGTAGGTCCCACCTCCTACCAAGGTGCTGATCACCAGGCCTGCACCTCTGCTGATTATTGGACTCCTCTATAACTCAGTGAAAAACAAACTGCCAGGGAGAACAAAACAAAGCTGCTTTCTGCTACAGCAGTGGATAAATCAGCCCAGCAAATACCCTGGCAATGCAAAGGGGAGAGCAGAACCCTGAGGCAATGTTCTGGAAATGGGAGAGGGCAGTACAGATAGCAGCAGCTCCTACTACAGGTTCAGAGGCTGCACACCCCCAGGGCAGGTGGACCCTGTTTCAGTCCTGAGGAGCCTGTTCGCTGATCATACACCCAGTGGAAGCATTGCAAATACCACCCTGTTATCTCACTGAAACACTGAGCACAAAGCACCGAGCCCATCAAACTGAACTCCTGGAGAAGCTCTTAGTTCTCTGATATCCACAGAAATCTAACTTGCATCAGCTGCTTGCAACAGTTTGGGGAGATGATCCTCATTCAGGGAAAACTTTGGAAGAAGTACTCACAGTGCACATTATTGAGTTCCAGGAACTTGCAGTTTTTGATTTTCTGATAATTACATGGTTTACAATCCCCCAAAAGCTGCATGGGAAAAGCATCAAAGTCCCACACAGGATTAAGCATTTACAGGACAGGTCCTTTTATACCTACAAAATTATAGTGTTTCTTCACAAGAGGGTCGGCGCTTATGAACTATTCTTTGTCTCATTTCACTGCTTCTGCAAGTGAGCACAGCATAAACACTGCTCTAAGCACCTCACTGCTGTGCACCCTTTGTTCCTCCAGAAGAATGAGCAAGTGAATTAACTAAATTCTCATTAGAAATGCTGATTCTCTGAGGGATCACGATGCATCACACAGCTGCTCCTGAATTTCAGCCTTGGCTCAATCTAGCATGCCTCCTCCAGCCCATCAGGCAGCTTTGGGGAGGGTAACGTGCTTCAGACTTATCTTAAGTAATGCTGAAAAGCTGGTGCCATCAGCCAGCATCACCATAATTTTTTCAACACCACATTTGGTCACATTGAATCAGTTCCTCCCCCTCCCCCCCCCCCCCCTTTCTTTTTTTTTAAGTAACAAAATGAAGTAGGAATATCTTACTGATTTGGAAGCTGAAACAAGCCCTCTTACTGTGTATTGCAGGGACATTTCCCATCAGGAAGTGGTTTTCTCCTCACAAAGCTCAAAAACCCCTAAATTACTCCTTATCCTCCCCCCTCCCCAAAAAACCCATCCAACAACAAAAACAAAAAAAAACCAAACCAACAAACAAAAATGTGAAACAGCAGAATTGAAGTGAATTAGGTTCTCTTTTGTTTTCTGGACCCTTTTTAAACCTTGCACACAGGTGCACCTTCCTGGAGTCCTACCAGAACATGTTCTTTCCCTAATTTAGGGATGATTTCCAGCTGATGCAAATTCACAGCCCTAACATGCATCAAGGTACAGAAAAGGAACAGTCACAATCATTCTCCTGATATTCTCTAATTGCAGTGCAGTGACAAAATGAAATTCACTCCAGGAGTTTATTACTTCATAAATTAAGTATTTATACACAATCTATTTGTGAAGGGTGAAAACTGTTCTCCCATCCATGAAATCTGTAATGCTAAGATTGCCATAGACTTGTTCAGCCATTTGTTCATTTGATGAAAATTACATTTTCTTACAGCTGTTCAGCAGAAATATGAAAGAACTGTAATTATTGGCAATGGTTTGTGTAACTTGCAGAGCAGTAGTTACCAGGTGGTTAGAAGCGCAGTCCTTGCATCACTGGTGAAAGTACCATTAGAGGGCAGCCTAGGGTTTCCCCTGCCTATTTAAGTCTACATCTCAGAAGTTCGGGAGGCTGAGAATAGAATTTCTGATACTGTATAGTAAAACTCATTTCAACTCCTTAAAACATAATAAAAACTAACTGTTCTTCCATCCTGTGTGGAAAAAAGAAACCTCATCACATGCCGTTCAAATTGAGAATTTGAGTTGAGTAGTTTCTGAAGAAGTTAAAACCATTCAGATACTTATATTTCCACTTTCAATCCTACTGTTGCTTTTTTTTTTTTCTAGAGAAGATAATTGAACGCTGGTGAAGAAAAGCACTTGGATTAATAACTTGAATGTAACCCTACCAAAACTTAAGAACCCCTCCCCAGCAAACAGTGTTATTTTATTCAGTAAATATACATTAGGGAGAAAGAAACAAGAGGGTCAAAATACAAAGTACGCATGCAATGTATGCCCATATTTGCCTACAATTCATGAAGAATACAGTGGATGTGAGCAGGCATTTCACCAAGCAGGTGTTGTGCAGAGCCCCACCTCCACCCCTCTCGAGCATCCAACATTCCAGAGCATTGGGGATGCAGTGCGGTCTGAGCAACTTTGTGATGTGTATGCAGGAGTAGGAAACAACTTGTAAAAGCCTTGAGTACTTGCAATAATGTACAAGTGCTCATTCCAATTTAGAGTTAGAAGAAAGCATCACTGCCAGTTAAGTATGCCCTGCAATAGTACCTGGAATCAGATTACAATAAATTCACATGAATCCATTACAGAAACGAGGATAAATTAGGATTTCATAATAACAATTTTCCTAAAATCCACCTGAGACAGGTTCTATTATATGTACACATAGCATTATCTTAATACTTATTTTAGTTACCTAGGTAATTCAGCAATATTTTTTTCAATTACAGTTTAACCCAATTATATAATGCATATAATCTATATATTATTTATAATTAAGAAGTAGCACTCCAAAGAAATTAGGGAAAGTACTGTTTATCATGCATAACAGCCAGAATATTTAGCACATGAAATTCCAGCTAGAATTGTGAGAAGTTCTATGCAATTTTTCACGATCATTTTCATATGGCATTTTGCAACTCTTTACTCAGCACTCCCTTCCAATTACTTAATTGAAGTTCATTTGTCTGAAGCATATGCCTGCCCTTTTCAGCTACGTGAGGGGTTGTTCGCTGTGGTAATCTCCATCAGTTTAGTCAACTTAAAAATCCCCACTGATCCCTTCACATAAAAGGTTTAAAGACTTGGAGCTTAGGATCCTTCTCACTGTTAGCAGCAGCAGTTCATTCAAAGCATTCATTTACTCTAGATGATGCTAATCCCTAGTCAGAAAATAAACAAGGCGTTTAGCATTCCATACAAAACAAACATGCACATAACAAGAGAACACAGCAAAACAAAACCAAAAATAACAACCTCAAGAGACTTCACTGAGATTTTGGTTTAATACATAAGGATTCTGAAAATGCTGAACCAGACCAGACACACAAAGCAGTAAAACACGAACATAGGGCAAGGTTTAAATGACAGTCCACAACTTCCTTGAATATGCACGTGAAATAATAACCAGGCATAAGGCATGCACATCTAAAGCCTAGCAAGAAAATCACTATTTGTACTGCATTACCACACAAGCAAAAATTCTTTCAGGGATTACTCTGCAGGTACTTGCTGATCTGCTGGATCTGAAAACCCTGTATTTTGTTCCCTAAACTCATTGCTTACTAGCTAACTTTACCTCTGTGTTAGTGCTCACTCATGTGACTGCACCTAAGCCTTGCAGCTTTGGGGACTTCAGACAGCCTGCTTTGGAAGCCACAGCATGGCTGGAGCATTACCACACTCTCTAATTTTCTAATAAGAATAACAACAAACAAAAAACTCCTCTAAGTGATGGATCACTACAGACACCTGTAACAAAAAAACTACCCAAGAAATAAAATCCCCCCCTTCTTCCCCGTAGAATGAAAAGCTGGTACAGCATTTACTTAGCCTTAAACCAACCAAATCTCACTCTTGGTCAACAGCTGGGAGAACTTACATTTTTTTAGCATGATCATTTTTAACTGTTTAGAGGCATCTGAAAGCTTGGGCACTTCTTGGTGAAAGAAAGCATACTGAGTGATTCATTTACGTACTAAGTGATTGCACAGCCAACTGAAAACCCATGCCATTTGTATCAGCCCAGAAAGTAGCAGTGCTTGTCCACCCCCAGAAGACAAGCATGGCCTCCTGCTCCCAGAGAAAGGCAATACCAAGGATTTCCTCTTTTCTTCAAGCAGCCATATGCCCTTCATGGCCAGAGGGACCAGTTAGTTAACAAAACCAAAAAATCCCCTCCCAACCACATGGAGAATGTTTACATCTTTCCTCATATAAACATGTAAACATGAGGAAAGTAAAAGTGTTCTGGATTATTCTTTAAGGCACTTCTTTTTTCCTTTTGAGTCAGATCACTTGTCTTCAATCTTGAGCATCCCTGCAGTCTACAGCATTGCAGCATGAGCCATGTAGGTGTTATTCAATGAGAAATGACATATGGAAGGCACTGAGTAATTTATTTTCTTAAGAAATCTGAGATAAAGCTCCTTTCAATTAAAGGATGCATAGGAATTATCTCAATTTGCAATAAGAATTTTAACAATATTCAATTAATTATAAAAGGGATTTTAGTTTTATTTTTTCAAAATTCTTTTGCTGTAATTTTTCTATAGTAGAAGACATTTTATTTGCTCTCGTATTTTATTACAACAAAAAATAGAAGTCGATACTTAGATTAAGCATACCTAATTTTACCTTGTTTGCCTAATATTGATATATTTTGGAAGGCTGTTTTCATTTTCTAACAAATCCTTTTCTAGTAGTTGTTCAAGATACCTCATACTTAGCTCTTAGTTTTGTAGCCAGAACTTGTTTTTTACTCGATTTTTTTTTTTGGTACTGATAATGAGTTTAACTTGGATGGGTTTACTGTAAATTGTGTGAAGTCAACTAGATAAATCTCAGGTTGTTTAGGATATTTTGTTCTTATCAAAAACATTTTTGCTGAAAATGGATTTCTTTTAAAAAATTCGTGGCATACTATACTTGTTCCTTTTTTACTTTTTTGTGTGTGCACCAACCTTCACAGTGCCTTACCTTACCAATTGCTAGATAACGTATTTAATTTTATACAGAAGGAATCACATCAGCTTCAGAAGGTCATCATATATGAATTAATGATGTCTAATGTACTTTAATGAGCTTAAAACTTCAGCCTTTATAATTCACTGTCAAAACAGTGGCTTCATTTCTAAGTATGTGTTGGTTGATAAACAGCAAATATGGACTTCACAAAACACTTCTACATTCTTCACACAGCTTTATCAGTAGGTTTAAAGAACACTAATACATGCATCATGAAAATATAGGTAACATAACTATCTTCTCCCCTTACCATCATTTTTTGGCTGCTTTTCCCTTGTCTTCAGACATAAGAGTCTTTATTAGTATATTCAGATCAAATAAAACTATATTATGAAACTAGATTACTAAAGCCATTAGAAGTGTTCAAATAAAATTAAACAGCTCTGGGTTAACAGGCTGATTTACTGCTATATTTCTCTTAATCACAGCTGCAGCTGCTTGAAAACGTAGCTAGGTTGTAACAAACACTTCTAGAAGCAGACTCTTACTGATTCTGCAGACAACCAAGAAATTGTGTTTAGGCAAAAGAAATTTTTTTTAATCTGCTTAAATACAGAAAGGGAGTCAGCTCTCTTCCGCTGTACGCACTCTCATACCTACTGAACAGTATCACACAGCTTTAGCTCATTGGGTTCATTTTACCCACGAAAACAAACACTGCCTTCCCAGTGTTTGACTCGGCAGCTGACTTCAGGAAAGCTCTCCAGGCCTCACTGAGCCTGCAGGATGACTTGCCTTGTAGAGGTCTTCCCCAGATGTAAGCTTTGCAGTACTGGTAACCACTAGTGCTACTTTTAAAATGGCACAAAATGTCTGAAAATACGTCAGCATAGACACCCTGATCTTTAGTACAAGAAATGTAATTTCTAAACCCAGAGAAAAAAAAGAAAAGAGAACAAGGTTTCAAAAAGTGGCAGGAGCTCAGTGAAGCACCCCTACCACCAGGGCACAGGATGGTGCCCTTCGCTGCCTAAAGGCCTGCCAGCTCTTGGACAGCTGACAGGTGTTCTACCAATAGGACAAAGTACACAGCATCAGTAAGGTTGCAGTATGGATATACAGATAGCATAATTAGATGCAGGGAAGAGACAGAGCCAGTAGTTTGTGAGGTGGAAGTTTCCGGGTTTTTTTTTCCTTTCTGGAGAAAGAACTGCTATGGCTGAAAGGCTGACTTCTGCTACTTGTGAGCAGCTGAACACAAGGGCTTCAGCTGAAAAAGCAGAAGTCTTGAATCACTAGCAATATGTAAAACCCACCTTTAATCAGCTGTGACAGGAATTTATGTACACACTACAGTAACCTCCCTGAAGAAGAGTCAGTGCGGAGGTAGGACGTGAACATGAAAAAAAAACAGATGAGCAAAACTAACATGCTTTTGCTAGGTAATTAAGAATTATCTTGTATGATAATTAACACATAGCTATACACTTCAGCAATCTTTCATATAGCATCATTTCAATATTTCAGCAAAGTAAATTTTTACCAGACAAAGTATTTGCTGTGTTTGTTTCAATGAAGTATTTAAAGGCGCAAACCACAGGAAGAATACTGGGCAGCAATAGAAAGTCCAATAGTGCCTTCTACCAGGATAGAAACACACTCGTAAAGATATTAGCCGTAATTTAGCTTAGAAAATAGTACATGAAAAAAAAAACCCTCACCCTTCCCAAAGGCTGGTAGATTCTCAAGAAAAGCAGTCTCTAAATAAAGAAGCTGCTAACCCTTAAATGAGAGTGGGGAACTGCGGACCCAGGATCCACCCCCTTCCAGTCACTCAGGTGAATTGCTTGCAGCTGAGCTCCCTGGAGTAGCAAAACCTCCTCACCTGGTGCTCAATCACTGGTTCAGGCCATGATGTAGCAGTTCCCATACAAGTGCAAATTTAAAGAGGCTTATGGCAAACTCCTGTAAAAATATTTTCACCGTTCTGCTATAGGAAAAATAATGGATAGAACTGGATTCATTTTTTCATTCAGTCACACCAAAAAGTCAGAGGTTCACATCAACAAAATTATTTACAAATTTGGTTTCATGAGATGACAGATTTTACTAATATTTTTGCTAAATTTTATCATCTCCAAATGAGTTGAATGCTTATCTGAAAAAAAAAGAATTAGATATCAAAAAAAGTATCTAAGAAACATGGGACAGTGTTTCACTCCCAAAAGTGAAATAAAGTATTCATCTAATGAAATACCCTGTATAACTTAAAATGTTTTAAATTTCCTTTTCAACTTCTTTCTTCAGCAAGACAAAAGGATAAATACAGTTATTCAGACTTGCCCCAAGTTGAAAACTTTATGGTCTAGTGAATGTCAAAGATAACCAAAACCTCCTGGGTTTTATGTTACTTACAGACCTGGCAGCAGTGTTCTACGTGCTTCCCTCCTCTCCAAATCAGCGGTTCCCCTGGCTCCATGATTTCGGACTTGTGTGCATTTCCTTTGCTGGTGAAATTTGATTTGCCATTGAAATTACACATGGGGACCCACGTGATTTAACATTCTTCTCCAAAACTGTTTTTCCTTCTCCTCCTGGGCATTTTCTTTATCTTCACTAAACTGTTGCTCACTGCAGTAGATACCACTGCTTATTTCAGATGTTAAGAGTGCCTGTATAAGAGGTTTGGATATTGCAGGGAGCATATTCATGTGCAAGACCACCAAGCTGAACTATGTTTGTATACCATGATGCTAATAAAAATTAATAGCCAGACAGAAGGGAGAAAATTGACCTTCAAGGAGGAACTGACCTTCAAAGGCTGTGTTGATATAGATCTTGAATTTGTAAAGCAAACCATTGTTCTGATTTCCTCAGTTACATGGTAGTTTGGAAGTAAGTCAAGGCAGAGTTTAATAATTCTAAATGATTTGAGGGAGGCTCTATCATGGGCAGCAAGCATCATTTGAATGTGGAGCCTTTACAATTTCTTTTGTCACTTCTGTGTGAGATAATGATGATTTAATAATAATAATACTGTGAAGCTATAAATAGTCAACTCTTTAAGCTGAATGAGTTTTTCAAAGCTCAGTATCAGAGAAGTGAGAGACAGACAACAGATACCTGAAGAAGATGACTTAGTGAAATCAATCAACATACCACCTCAAAAAGGGTTACTCTAAATGAAGACACTCTTCGGATATTTAAGAGAAGAAAAAATCATTTGCTTAGAAGAGAGGCTGAAGGTCCATACCACAAAGGAATGATATTCTTAAAGAAGAAAAGAGAGGAAGGATGCTGGATTTTTAAATCATACGTTTCTGAGTAGAGAGGCTGTCTGATTAGCTCCAATCAAATTTTGTGCAAAAGCATATTCAACTGCTGTATTGTTTTGGTTACATCAGCATTTTGCTGGGCTAGCAGAAGTTAAAGTTTATCAGTGCTGCAATATCTGCATGGCTTCTGAGTCCGTGTGCCCAGAGGGGTGGAGGTGGAACATGAAATAACCACTCCTGGACACAAGGGCAGTAGGGAAGCTGTGGCGTCCACGCCAAGGAGGCTGTGCCACCAGGATACATGGTATCTAGTGAGCCAGGAGCTTGAGCTGCCGCCAGTCAGCCTGGGGAGGTGGAATCAAATTTAGGCTAAATACCACAAAATTCTATCCTGCAGCATCTGCTGGGTGAATAGCCATCTCAGCCCACTTCACTGAAACACCCTGCTTTTAAAATTTTTGCATGAAGATGGTTTTCTACATAGACTGAAAGCTCAGGTAAATTTTTGTTACATAAGTAGATACATTCATTGCATCATTAGAGCCCCGTTTCACCTGTGAGTAATATCCCTCCAGCTGCTGAAATGTAGAGATCAAAAGGGAAGCCTGATTATGAAAGAGAAGATAGTAGCTTATTTACAAATATTTCATATATTCTCAATAAAGAATCAAAACAAAATGAAGTGTATTTTTTTAGTAATACTTTATCCTTGAGAGGGGGAAATAAGAGACTTGCTTTGTGCAACGTGAAGGTTCTTTGATGTTCTGATTTCGTAACCTTGAGGTATTTTTCCTTAATACAATAAACTCTGATCTATGATCCATGTACAGAGCACCACAGGACTGAGATCTAATTATTCCTTGCCTCTGAACACAGTAATAGCTACTGATGGCTTTGATATGTTTCCTCTGAATAAGGAGAGAAACATCTGGGTCTAAAAAGAGTTAAATTTAATCCAGTAGTACCTATAGGCTTATTTACAGATGTATGACTTCTTTTTTTTTCTTGCCAATACTACATTTCAGTAACTAAATTATGCTGTAAGGATTAATTAAGCTTCTGCTATTTTTAATTGGATAAGCTATATATAAGTAGAAACATTTCAAGATCAAATATACAGTCTTTTGCATAATTGTTATAATGTAGATAACGTAAAATGGAAAGTTAAGCAGTCTAGGAGAAAAAGACAAGATGAATTTAAACATTAACTCAGGAATAATAGATTATTTCTAACTATTTGAAGGAAGGAGGAAGAAATATTACAATCAAGAACTGTACTATGGAATCAAGACTGCCATGGAAGACAGACAAGGTGCACTGAAAGCAATTGCTAATGAGCATTTGTTGTATAAAACGCAGCAAAGTATGAGCTATAAGTGGTTTGATACCTCACACTGACTTTGATCAATAAGCCTACTGTCAAATTACTGGGTTAAAGCAGTCCCTGGCCAGACTACTCTCTGTGAAGGGAGATAAAGTATCTCTCTTGATCTTATGTCTCTTGTCTTAAAAGGGGTTTAAACATGTTTCATTAGGTTAGCACTACACAAACTGTATGTTGTTCCTCATTAGTTTTATGCTCATGGACAGCACACGATAGTCCATATCAGCATATGTATTTTTGGTAACACAATGAAGTCATCCTACTTTTAGTTTGACCCGTCCTGGTTTTCTATCAGAAGCAATTTCATTTCAATAAGGTGATAATGCCTCCTAAAAATCCCAGATAGCAGTGAAAAGATTCCCCAGAGCTGCAGCCATCAGCAAGAACAGGCTTAGTATCACAAGTCTGTGAGTGAGGCAGTACTGAAGTTTGGGTCCGTGTTGGTCTGAGCATGCTGAAAGTAAGACTTCAGCAGTGTTCTATTTACAGCGGTGTTTTTAGCTGGGGTATTAGAAGAAACGTGGATGTGTATGTACCAGTTAGTCACATATTTTCCTGCTTCCTCAGGAGAAAACGATAAAAACGGATTAGTCCTTCTTTAAGACCCAATCTTGAGATTTGCTAAGTGTGGGTTCACTATTGAATTCATACACAATAAATTCAGGATTAGAATTATAAAGTGTAATTTTTCATTTCAAATCCTGTTATTTCTAATTATCCATGGTAATTATGTTTCTGTTAGCTGTTTAGAATTAGACATGCTTTTCATTTAATTGGACAGTGTCAGCTCCCTTAGGCCTACAGGACTTTGATTTCAATTCCTGTGGTAAAAATGCAATTGGATTTATTCATGTAATTCTACGATTTTAAACGATCACCCACCTTAATTATAATAATGTTGCATGGCATGGTCTGCATACAGCAGATGCCAAGCAAGGCTGACATCCCTCCATCTATTCAGCTGATTGATTATAGACATGCACATGAATGTGATGCTCAAACACATACATTTTATTTGCTGAAAAGTGCAAAGGAAAATGAACAGAATTTACTGTATTTCAAAATCTGGTGTATACTCTTCTTTTCTTATAGAATTTTATTTTTAAAAAAAAGAGTTACTTTTTCACAATATTTGTCTCACAAATAACTTTGGAGAATTCAGAGAAGCCAAACTGAAACTAATACAAGTCTGTCTTGTGAAACATGTTCTTCCACCATGTTACATGTAGTTTGTTGGTTAAAAATAAAATAAAATAAAAACTGCTAAAAACCTGTATGATGTGACACGCTTCCAATAAAATATATCAGATGAGATGTGCCCAGAGATATAAGATGAACTGAGCATGATTATAAGATTATTAACGTCATGTAGCAACAAACAATAACATAATCTGTACTCTCGTCCTTACTTGAATTTCCAGAGAACGTTAAGAGTTGATCAGAATTACTTTTTACTATTCTCTTAATAAAAAGCTTATTGAAATCTACATTGTGAAAATAAACTGGTGAATCTTTTTCCTTCCACAAAACATTCAGAACACTGTCATAGGTCACTGTTTATTTTTATGACAGATGTTTTATTTTACTATTTTCAAATAAGTACTCTGAAGACCTGCACTGAGTTATAATTTTCAAGCCCAAATTTAGATAGAAGAGATGACTGACAAAAATGAAGGTGAATTTTTTCTACTGATTATTCTGAGTAGCTTGGTTATATGTGCTGCATTATGTGAAAGACTTGCTTTGCGGTCTGCTTTCAAACCCTCCATGGACATGTTTGAGAGTTCTTTACTGTTCACATCAAAGTACTTGTTCACAACATATAGAAAACAAAAACAATTGAGGAAAAAAATAATTTGATGTATGTAATGTATAATAAAACCATGACAAATGTATTTAAAAAAAATCCTTTTTTAGAGCCAGGTAGTTGGTGTAGGGCATTGAAGCAGGAGGACGAGCCAGGGGGAAAGCAGAGCGCACTGCTCTTCTCATCTGGGGCTCTGAGGGGATAGCTCTCTATTAATACCAACATGGTGACCACCCAGCATGGCAGATAGGCTGAGGCAGAAACACAAGTGGGGTCCCACAACCTTTCTGGGCTGACACGTGCACCCAGACAGACCTCCTGAGGAGTGACAGAGCTGCCCAGACCTTCGGCTGTGGGGAGCCCTGGAATCTGGAGGTCACTCTGGGGACTGAAGTAGGTGAGGGATGTTGTGGGTGCAGGTGTGCCCAACTGGGTAATCTTCTTGAGCACCTGACCAAGCTGTGAGAGGAAGTCACCAGGGTGAGATGCTTTCAGCAGAGTGAGAAAGAGACTGATGCCTGGTATCATGCAGTGGAACAGGCAGCCAGCCAGCCCTGTCTTGGGGCCCAGCCAGGGGAGGAAGATAAGCAGACTTCTGATCTGACAGATGGTACACACGTGCAGGGTGAGGGAGACTGGACCATTGTCTGTGCTTGGGGCAAAAGGAGAAGACTCCTCTTTGTGTCTGAAATCCCACTAACCAATAGATTTCAAGCTCTGGTGTGGGAGAGAGAAGAAGGTATGGATAGTGGCTCAGAACCAGAAAGGGGTGATCACATTAAAAGGGTCCAACCGAGGACCCGAGTCACAATTGGTGCCACTAAAAAAAGGCAAGGGGTCTTAGTAATTGGAGATTATTTGCTGAGAGGCACTGAGGCGTCAATCTGCCATCTGGATAACCTCTTTAGAGAAGTTTGCTGTCTGTCGGGAGCCTGCATTTGGCACATCAAGAAGAGTACACCGGGTATGATAAGGCCAGATGACTACTATCCCCTCATAGGCTACATCAGAAGAGGAGCGGGCAGCAGGGTGAGGGAGGTGATTGTCCTAATCTACTCTGCCCTTTTGAGACCACAGAGGGAATATTGTGTTCAGATCTGGGGCCCCCAACACAGGAAAGATGTGGAGTTGTTGAAGAGGGTCCAGAGGAGAGCCACAAAGATGATCCAAGGGCTGGAACACCTCTCCTATGAAGACAAGCGGAAGGAACTGGGCTTGTTCATCCTGGAGAAGAGAGGGCTGCAGGGAGACCTCACTGCAGCCTTCCAATATTTAGAGGGAGTTTATAATCAGGAGGGAAATCAACATTTTACACAGGTAGATACTGATAGGACAAGGGGAAATGGTTTCAAAATAAAGGAAGAGAGATTTAGATTAGATATCGGGGGAAGTGTTTTACTGAGATAGTGGTGAGGTGCTGGAACAGGTTGCCCAAAGAGGCTGTCGATGCCCGTCCCTGGAGGTGTTCAAGGCCAAGTACGATGGGGCCCTGGGCAACCTGATCTAGTACTTGATGTAGCAGCTGGCAGCCCTGCGTGTGGCAGGGGGGTTGGAACCTGATGATCTTTGAGGTTCCTTCCAATCCAAGAAATTCTATGATTCTATTAATTATATTTTGAAATGTTGTCAAGATAAAGAAAAAATAGTATATAAACATAAAATATGCAGAAATCAACTGCATATAGAGAGGTAAAAAGAAATAAAATACGGTCTTTCTAAATCACTGATCTAAAATGCTTTTCATAATACACCCAAAATTATGAAGGAAACCAGATATAACTTCTGAGCAAGAGAGTAACCAAAAAAATTTCATGGAGTTGTTCTACAATTCTATGTTTTTCTTAGTTGCATCATGAAAAGAAACTGTGACTTTGAACTCTGCTTTTTGGGCTAGGAAAAATAGTAATAATAATAATAAAAAACATAGTTTGATATTTTGTTTTGTGCTTATGGCATGTATAACAACAAACCCCCTCTCACTAATCCTGGATCACAAAGGCCCCTTAGGAGAAGTAACTTAGTCTGCTTTTAAGATATGCTTCAGAGAGGGGGCAAAGTGATAGCTGAAATTACTGCAAGATGTTTAAACTCCTAATAAAAGATGACAGAGGTTTGTAAATTCTTCACCTTGTTTTGTATACTGCCCTTTGTGTAATACCAGCTGTGGCAGTCATTATCTCATATATATATGAACATAGTTTTTTATTTATGTTTATATTCACAGAATGCCCCTCTTTGGCAAAATGAGAGTAAGATTTGGAAGAGGTAAGTAGGAAAGTCAGTGAGCCACAAATCCATGCAGACTGCTTCTGTCTTTTGTTCTGACGCTGGCCTGCATGTATTCTCCCTCTCCCAGGAAATGAAAACTCAAGCTATTATGCTTAGTAGTTTTAGTACTCTTCAATAGCCACCCAACAATACTGAAAAGTACACAGAAGTTCTGGCTGCTTGTTTATTGAGTTCCCAAGGCTCTTTGACAATGAACAGGAAGTTTATTATCTATCAGTATTCTTACTGTAGTGAAATATGCCCCTAGGTTGAAGTATTGATACAATTAAGTATCAAGATGAGCATAAATTAAAAAAATAACAGTTTTTATAACAGATCTAGCCTATTTCTCAAAACTTTTAGAAGAAATATTAAGTGTTTGTACGATTCCTATCTGGTAATAGTTGCAGTGGCATTTAATGGCTACTTCTGTTCTCTACAACACAGCTTAGCTTAGGGAAAGAGGAAAAAACAAATACATTTTTCCTGGCTAGGTAACACTTGGAAATACTTTTTCTGAATATATGAGAGAAAAACAGAATTCTGGGAGGTTCCAGTTTTCTCCTGTTTTGTTTTGTTAGTGTCTCTGCTTCGAATAATGACCCATTTGACATTCATCTGCCAAACTAATTTTGACTCTTTATGTATACATGTAATTATACTGCTTCATTGTTATTTTTATAATTATTTGAAGAGTTCAAATAAAACATTCTGAAAAGTGTCAGACGGCAGCAGTATTGCCCAACTCACTGAACACTGTGTTCTCCACAAAGAACCACACACCACACAGTATGGTGTTGCTTCCACCTCTCTAGCAGAAATGTTTACAAAAGCACAATTAGCTAAGATGTCGTGTACTCTGTTCTAAAAGAGACTTTATCAGTTTTTTCGCTGTACATGAATATTTGCATTACATTTGGATACATTAAACATTTTTAAAAAAATAATAAATTGAAATACAATTTTTATAAAACTGTTTTTTCTATTGAACTTAAGACAAATTGCTTGAATGCCTCTGATAAAAGGCAGTATAAAAATGATATACATATTTATGCAGATAGATAAATAATACATAATTAATAATGTTGCTGTATATTATATATAAATATTTAAATATGTATGTAATATTTAATATGAACAGAATCTGTGAAAATTATACTCCTTTGCATTTCAATATGCTATGAAGCAGTAACAGGCAAACTAAATAATTTTTATCATATTTTCTTAAAATACCAGGATTAAAGCTTTTAGAGGACCACTTCAGGGAGTTGCATCTTTTCAACTAGACAGGCTACAAATGGATACCTTATCTAATACTGAAATCAATGTTCCATGGTGAGTGTAAACAACAAGGAAAATTTCTAAGCCCTCCAGCCGAGTATATGTGTAGTGTTTCAGATAGAAAATAGAGGTTTTCTATAATTATGGGGACAAGTTCAGAGTAAGCTGAAGAGTCGCTATTCACTCTCAGTATCCCAACTTTAATATTGCACATTTCCAACAACCGTAAATAAATCACAGAAATGAATTAGCAAAATTATATATTTGAGGACTACTGTAGTTGTGTTTGAGGTCAGTCAAGGTAACTCATATATTTAAAATTTACCTCATTTGATACAATATTGACATCAAATTCCAGCATTTCTTGGAGTAACAGAGTTGACTCTTATAACTTTATAACTTAAGGACAAAAAGTTATTGACACCAGAATATAACATTAAGTTCCATAAAAAGCATAAATGTACATTATTTTTTAAAGTGTATCTGTTGAAAATCCAGTAACAGGTAATTCAAAGGATACCAAATCATGGAATATACCAGTATAGTTTAAAAAAAAAATTAGTATTGAAGATAGATAAGAAATTATATTAAAAATCTATATTAAAAAGGGAAGTCATATATCCTACGTATTGCCACCACGTTTCCCATAGGGAAGTATTTTTATGTGTAATATTTCACTTTCACAGGGAGGAAGCTCCACAAAAGTGGCAGTTCTGGGGACTCAGTATTTGAAAACACTGATAATCTGAGCAAGGAAGGGAAGCATTTATCATTCCTTTGAGAGACGGAAAGGTCAAATCACAGGTTGATCACTCTGAATTCTTGCAACACAACTACCCTTCCTTTGTAGGTGGTAAAACTCTCATATTATGACCACAGCAGGACTTTCAATGGAGATGCTCTTTCTACTCCAGAAAGCACAAGGCTAACAAAAACCCACTAATTTCTTAAAGTATTTTACTCTTCAGTCTCTTAAAAAATATATAAATGCAAAATCATATACAAAAATCATATGCAAAATTCTTGTTACTGCTCTGAACAAAGAAAAAGATGAACAATAACTAATATTAAAGATTTAATTTGTGTTTCATTAACAAGCTGACAAGAACAGAGTTCTCATAGTTCTGCTGGAGGCTGCAATAAATGGTTTTTGTTAAATTTGAGGCTCTGCACCCTAAATCCTTCTACTTCAATACCTGCTTCACAAGTACAGGTGATTATGTGGTTTTGGAGCCCTAAGGTTCCAGTGTTAGTTTTCTACAAAATGACTTTCTTAAATGTTTGCATTACATTAAAGAATGTGCTACCTTGGAAAAAAACTTAGAAAATAACACCAATCAAATTGCATTTTTTTTCTAGTGGCAAGTTCAAAAGAAACCTTTCACTCACAGCTCTAATGCACAAAACAGTTGATACAGAGGCAGAACCTGTTGAGTTTTTTAACCACTTTCAAGACACTTGACTTTCAAATGAGAGCAAGCTGTATCTGTGAACCAAGGAGTGTCATCACTATACATCTCTCCACATGCCTGATAAACCCCTTAAGGGAGTCTCCAAGCGCTGCCAATCCATGCTGAAGGCAAAGATTATAACTTTTATCTATAAAGAAATCCTGCACTTCGTTCTGTCTTACATGGGTTTCAGACAGTATTGGCTTTAAGCAAGGGAGTTTTGGAGCCAACTGATATTTGGAAAGATAAATTACAAAGAGCCCCTTTGACATGAGTTGCACTTTCTGTCCCTCCGGAAATCCTAATTGGCTAATGGACTGTTTTGCTTTTCTCAACCAGCAGATCCTAAAAATGCCATAGCAGCTTACCTGAAGTATGGGACTGTTAAAAATTCTGAGATATTGAGAAAAGGCTCAACATTTATGAAAAAAGCAGTAAGAAAGGATTTTCTTATCTAAAGCATTACTCAACCTGTAATATCTCAGGCTTTGAAAATCTGGTGTCAGTGTAGTCTTTTCCTCTGCGACTGTCACTTAGCAGCTCTCCTCCTTCTAGAGAGTAACTCCTTCATTTCCTTTCTAAACTGTAGTTTCCAGGTTCAGCAGAAGTCCTGGGCTCTGTAGTTACACAGAGCTGCTTTCTTTAGAGAACCACCATGACTTCTCAGTCCTGTAAAAATATTTTTCAGACAGCTGCTCATCCTGCTATTGCTGCTTAACTAGATTAGTCTTGAATCAAGTCATTAAACATCTCAAGAAGAAGCTAAGTCTACACATATCCATGTCATAGTGTTCATAAGTTGATATAGATCAGTGCTATGACCATCACAGATGGCTTGAAATAGTGGAAAAAAGCTGCAGTTCTTTGGTCATTCTACTACCTCTTGAGGCAAAGTTCACTTCTCAGAGCCAAAGGACAAAATCTATTATACCTGATATATGTTTTTATTTACTACATATATACTTTTATTTCACATATGTATTTGTCAAAGTTACTGTCTTCTTCCTATGATGCATGTCAGTACAGAATCAAATGAGATGGCAGAAAAAAAAAAGCAAACTGGGAAAGATTTTTAACTTTCAGATATACGCCATGTGAAATCTATCAATTATTTTTACAATTACACTTTTCCTATGTAACCTCCTATACAACATTTGTTCAATAAATTCTTAGTTGAATTCCGAAGAAATATCTTTATCACTTTAGAAAAGTGAAAAATTCTATTGAGCAGTAGTATGTCCAGTTTTTGTTCTTACAGACTAGAGGATATTTCTTTAACGAAACAGAAAGATTTATTTTTACGTACATATAAAAATGAAAAAATTTTCTCATAAACCCTAACTCCTCAGTATTGATCTCTAAAATTTCTGAGTTTTTATCCAATAGGTATCATATAGCATTTATGAGTAACAATTTAATATATGTTTTTATGAAGCACACCATACTATTATTTATTATGTCAAGACTGATCTCTCAATAAATAAGCTTTGACTATAATTCATTTTGTTTTTCTCCGTTTCGCAATTCTTGATTGACAGGAAAACATCAAACTCTTTTGACTATTAAATAGACAGAAATTTCCTTTAGCAACGAAAGAAACAGAATTATAGCAAAGTAAACATATCAAGCAATAGGCAAATTTGAAAGCTTAGCCAATTCTACTACAACTGTAACTAAACAATATTTTTAGATGTGATCTTTGAAGAAAGATGACTCTAAAAATCTACCTGCCTCTGTTCTTTACTGGCAATCCCAGTCTTTTATATAAAACATTTAGTATAAAATTTACGGAATTCTGTTTGTCTCAGCAGCACAAAGTCATTTTTCCATGTCACAGTCTATTTCATGCTCCCTAAAATGATGTTGGGCAAGAAAGGATCAGACTACCACATTGACCCTCACTATCTACTTATTTTTTCCTTTTTCTTTTCCAGCAGATGATTAAAATACATGTTTTTCGTAATTAAATTTGCTTTCCTCCAAGTAAGCATAGAGTGAACACAGACATCAAAAATATTTCACCTACTCTTCTTTAAATTAGAAAAAAGTAAAATATGAGGTAGGTTTAAAAAAAAAAAGCCAAAAACCTCAACATTTTAAAATTCCATTAAGCCTCTAGACACTACAGATAAGTTAGATTTGAACAAAAATAAACATGTACAATGCTTATTGTACAATCTAAGCTAACCATCCTCAGCTGTACCCAAAATCTTAGAAACAGGTACTTCTGCATTTTGTCTTTATATAGTACACAGAAAAGAAGTTGATGGAATTGCAAGTAGGGTTAGAAGACTGGGTAGAGTTTCACAGTACATATATTAAATATCAAGTGAACCTTGCTCTGAAAGGGAAGGTAGAATAACTGAGTAAATCTGTATTTCATAGAATCATAGAATCATAGAGTGGCCTGGGTTGAAAGGATCAAGGATCAAGGATCATCGAGTCTCAACCCCCCTGCTAAGTGCAGGGTCGCCAACCACTAGACCAGGCTGCCCAGAGCCACATCCAGTCTGGCCTTGAATGCCTTCAGGGACAGGGCATCCACAACGTCCCTGGGCAACCTGTTCCAGTGTGTCACCACCCTCTGGGATTTCCCCTTCACTTGAAATTTGTTCATTAAAAGAGAAAATGTGGAATTGTTCCTTCAATTAGCAGAAAACTGTTTTTAGCTCTGCTCACTGGGATAGAATTTTACATATACATGAAATTATTTTAAGTGTCACACAAAGACATGCATGCTCTGTAAATACGATAATGATGACAAGCGTTCTGCCACATTTCTCCCGGTCAGATGAATTCACAGTTGAGTTTCCTGAAGAATCTCAAACTTTCTTTTAAGAAAAATCTCCAGAGCCTTTAATTAAACCCTGTCAGGAGGCAGTGTAGCACTGTTATTTGGGAGAGATTAAAAAGAAGAAAATAATGGGTTTGACTTTCCACTTTTACACTGGTTTCATGCATATATGAGGTGAAAAATCAGAGCTAACATGCCTAGTTTTCCTAAATATGCAGAATGTGTGGAATTTACTTTTGTATTATTCCTGTAGTAGATTATACCATCCAGTCATACCACACTGCATAATGAACTGCTATCTGAATGTATATTTTTGTTATGTTCAATGAGATGTTAAAAGAACTGTAACTATATCAGAACTGTAAGTGGAATAAAAGGAGACCAAATGGTGATAAAGCAGCTGGTACACTAAATGAGTGGGTCTTAAATTTGAAAATATCCATATCCTTTTTTGTGTGCAAGAGAAATGTAATCCAATTTGTGATTTGGATCTCATACACTGCAGCTGCCATAGGAAAGCTTCCAGCATATTCTGAAACCATGCTGAATCTTTCCCACTTCAACTTCTTGAGATCAAAATGAATGCTCATTGTCTCCTTGGTAAAATCCTCTCTTTAATAAAAACAGTTCAAGTTTCTGAATCCTTTCTCTTACAAGAACTGGTGATCTCCAAAAACCTAATTCTGGCCTTTTTCCCAGTTGTGGAGCTGGGAGGATTGTTTAGCTTTTGGTTGCCAAACAGGGAATCAGCAGTGATGGGTTTATAAATATGTGCCAAAACAAACTCATTTGGTCTTGGCATATTTTTAGAGGGAGCTGCATATATGTACTGACTTGTTCAGGCTACCTTTGGGGGAAACGGTTTTTCAAACCTTACAGGTACCTGATTTTATACTTAATCTAAACCTTTCATCTTTTCTTTATTTCCAAATTTTGACTTAGACACAATGGCATTCTCAGCTTCTTAGTGAAAACTGGGAACCAAAATGAGGGTCATGCCAGTATATCCTCGTGCTCTCACCTCACAGGTCTGAAATCATTCTACACTGAGGTGTGATCAAGTAAAAAGTTTTTCCCTGAAACTGAAATCAATTATTCAAAAGCAATTTTCTGAAAACCCGTGGTTTTTTCAATTAACCCCAGAAAGGAAACAAGCAAATATATTTGAACTATAAGCTCCTACTACACGCTGACATTCTGCAACTTCCTTAAGACCAGGAATCTCCAAGAAGTCTTACAGTGAAATTCGTTTAATCCAGTAAAGCAGATAATAAATGGAAACAGTGAGAAGTAATTGTCTGGACAGTCCATTCAGAAACAGAGCATAAACAAAGGGCCTCTCTGTTCACCAGGTTTCTATACAGCCATACCCAGAGATGTTCTGAAAGTTGTCAGAGTTGAGGAGAGAGAACAGGTTTATTTACAGAGTTCCCAATTTGTCCCATGGCATGGGAAGCAGATCCTCAACTGTTCAAGCATGTCACATACATCATAACCCCACTCACTGATACAAGGATAAGCTCCTGTCCTCAACTCTACTCCAGTGACATACCAGATACTTCTGTTGCACTTCCACCATGACATTAGAGACAGTTGATTATTTTAGTCAGAGACAACACAATAAGCCTATAGCTGATTGCATCTATACAAAGCAATACTAGATTGCCATATCCTCATATTTTTCTGGAAAACACAAACATTTTAATGAATATTGTTGTTAATTAATAAATTATACTCAACATCACATTTAAGTGGCCCGTGAATGCCCAAATAACAGCTGGATAGCTGTAAGAGTCGATGGTTTCTCAAAGATGTTTTTAAATTGACTAATAAAATCTTCCGTAACTACCAAAAAATAAAAAGGAAAAAAGCCCTCCCCTTAAGAATTCCTTAATTCCCCCAAAGATTTTCCATGTCATGCAATTTATACTAGATTCCAATATTCTATTTTTCCATGTAGAAATATATACAATCTATAAGTGCACAAATACATACAATCACTTTAATTTATACATATTTAGCTTATACATAATTACAGGGCAAAAAAGTACTTTGGTGAAAGAGTGAATACATAGAAAATACTTTTCTCCAATTTTGCAGGATAAAGCCTTATCAAGAAATTTTAGAATAAATGTCTGAAAAAAACAAATCACTACAAGATCAACTCACAACCTGCTGGAAGTACTGATCTATTTCATATGTTTACCTTAAAATAGACAATATATTATTTTAAAAGAATGAATGCTCTTTAAAATACAAATGGTTCGATTTACCAAACCTAGCACCTGCTCCAAGATGCATTTGTTGTAATTTCACATCATTATAGTACTTCAAGGGAAAAAAAAAAAAACAACAAACAAAAAAAACCAACAAAAAAAACAACCTTAAGCAGAAAACAAGGTAATGCAGGAAGTACTTGGAAGCAGCAACATTTCGTTGCTAGGCAGAGCTACTATGCAAACTGACCTATAGATATGCTTGTAAGCTCTGCTTCCCTAAAAAAGTATCTGAGAACTAATGAAACAGCAATCTTTCAGAATTAACTTAACTTGATACATCTTTTTTAGCTTAAGTTAGATAAAAAATTTACTAGGCAGACAGGCTTTTTTTTTTTCTTGAAAGTAGTAGTTGTTTAAAGAGATAAAAGAGATAAAATCTCTTTTTCAGTTCTTCTTAGTTTTTTTTCAGATTAAAGATATGAATTAATGTAAAGGTGTAACAATTACATTTATTTCCGCCTATTTTCAGGGTCATGTCACCACATTTCCTTAGAATAATGATTTAATAAAGATGTCCATGCCCATAAATCAGGGCATTATGGTCCAGACCTGTTTAAAGAAGCTCTCATACTATTCCAGTCAACACAAATGAGACTGAAAAAGGACCAGGGTCTATAGTTAAAATATCCCAGTGTACACCATATTTCCCAGTTTATACAGGAAAGCAAAGAGTTGATGTAAACTATGGCATAATATAAAGAACAGAACGGAAGAGAAATCATATGTTTCCTTTATTTACCAATTATAGCAAACACATTTAAAAATTTTTAAAGATAAGCATTACATTTAAGTAGAAGATACCTACATAAAAAGGAAAGGGCATTTAAAATGAGATAATCTAATGAAATCCTTAGCATATTAAATAAAATGACAGGCTAGTCTTGCCTTTGTTGGTACTCAAAAATTAGAGATTAAATTTGAAATTAATGATACTTTCATGCTTTCAGAGGACTTCCTCCATATGTCTATCAGTACAGAAACAAAACAAAATGAACGGGTGTAATGGAGGGAAAGTTCATTTCAGAGACCTGTTATGAATTTCCTCGCAAAACAAAGGTGAGAGCTTGGATGAAAATTGGACTGAACCTCAAGCCTCCATTGATGTGTTGCTCAGAACAGGGGAATAAGACATAACCTGTGAAGAGCTGCCCTATATTGTTGTTCTTTAAAAAAAAGTGTACGTAGAACCATAACATATAACTGTTAAAAGTCTGTCACAAGAAAATGCTCTATAAGACAGCAAGTTAAAATTGATGATGCTAGGAACTGCAGCACAAAGCTTGATTTTTCAAGAAAATCACATAACAGAAGTGTTGAGGATGAATAAGAACTACTTAAAGAATCCAATTAATGGTATCTTTAATAGGTGTCAAAAATGGAATAGGAGTTTGTCCTAGTCTGTTGCCTAGAAGTATGAACAAAACAGAAGAAATGTCATTAGCTATTTAATATGTGAACAGCCAACATGTTACTGTTCTAGTCCTCCCTGGACTTCACCATCAGGAGTTCTAATTCCATAAACAAAAGTTCTGAAGCACAAAAGTTGATTTTGACAGTTTCACTTCAAGCAATAGATATGTGCATATGCATTTACTGTTAGTTACAAATTTCAGTCTTTTTCAGATAGTTAGATATAGCAGACAGTTAGATTTTTGCTCTATTGTTTACCACTGTGCTAGCCAACCTAATCCAAAGCTTCAAGCCAACAGAGGCAATATATGTTTTCAAATCTTATGAAAGAAATCAAAACTGCCCATTGAGCCAATATAGAAATCAGGTGTCCAACTATATGAAACAGAGTTAAATTATTAATTGGAAAGAATTATTTTTCTGCCTACTCCTAATGTGAGATCCTGTGGCAAAGAAATGTGTATTCCATACTTTAATGTCCAGCAATCTTTTTATTTGCTTCATAAAAACTGTAGATGCCTACTTTTTATTTTCTCCGAAATATAACATCCTAATATTTTTCTCCATGTCATATTAATAGTTATTGCATACTAGGAAAATAATAAAACACCCTGCACATAACATGCCTTGAAAAGATTTGTCTGAAATTACTGTATGACATTAGGGAGGCAAGACAGTCTTTATAATTACAGTTATGTTGACAAATATTATCTAAACATAGAGAGGCTTATCTTTCTGGTCTTCTTCAGAGGAATATGTTCTCCCATAATAGGATTTGGGACTCACAGAACTAGGCCCTGATTCTCAACTTCTCTTTATCAGAGCCTACCACTACAGAAATCCAGTCTACATTAGTGTTTTAGTTTGCATCAGTCTGAAGTAAACTTCCCCATTGCCTCAACTCCACAGAATCATAAAACCATAGAATGGCTTGGGTTGGAAGGGACCTCAAGGATCATCAAGTTCCAACCTCCCTGCCACACGCAGGGCTGCCAGCTGCTACATCAAGTACTAGATCAGGTTGCCCAGGGCCCCATCCTACCTGGCCTTGAACACCTCCAGGGACAGGGCATCAACAGCCTCTTTGGGCAACCTGTTCCAGCACCTCACCACTACCTCAGTAAAAAATTTCCCCTGACATCTAATCTAAATCTCTCTTCCTTTATTTTGAAACCATTTCCCCCTGTCCTATCAGTATCTACCTGTGTAAAATGTTGATTTCCCTCCTGATTATAAACTCCCTCTAAATATTGGAAGGCTGCAGTGAGGTCTCCCTGCAGCCCTCTCTTCTCCAGGATGAACAAGCCCAGTTCCTTCAGCTTGTCTTCATAGGAGAGGTGCTCCCGCCCTTGGATCATCTTTGTGGCCTTCCTTTGAACCCTGTCCAAAAGATCCACATCTTTCCTGTGCTGGGGGTCCCAGACTTGGATGCAGTACTCCAGCTGGGGCCTCACGAAGGCAGAATAGAAGGGAACAATCAGCTCCCTTGCCCTGCGGGCCACCCCTCTTCTGATGCAACCCAGCATACCACTGGCCTTCTGGGCTGCAAGTGCAAACTTGCTTTGCTTTGAATCACAAAGTGATTTAAGAGTGCCTGAACTGGATTCCTCTTGAATGAAATGAAATTGAACAATGATCTCTGAGAGTGCATCTAATGTTCTCCATCAGTTCACTGATGTTTATCCAATGGGACCTGATTAGACTCACTTCAAAGCAACCCAACTAGCCTCTGAATGTGGACAACACAGACATTTCATCCTTATTACTTCCTCTTTTACCATAGAGATTAACTTGTATTCTGCCTGAGTATTTATCACTGTAGACATAAGCAGAGGAATCCAGATCAAGTAATGTGCCCACAGTTAGCATTTGTGAATATCTCCTGACATACTGACTTAATATGCTAACAGCACAAGTCTATCTCTATGTGTAAGCATACCCTCACTGCATTTTCAGCATCATTGGCATCTCCTCAATGCTCCGACATTGCTCAGCACCAGCACCGCTATGGCTGAAGCTGCAGACTGTAGAAGTCATTGTAGAATGACTTACATGTAGAATGTAGAAGTCATTCTTCACATTGTCCCACAACCATGCGCACATACAATAATATATATTTGTCTCTCTGAAAGTAATGCCTCCTATCCCATGGAGGGATTTTTTCCATTTCCATGGAAACTACAACAAAGAGCACAATAAAACTATTTGGCAGAACAAATTCTCAGACACAAAATACTATTTTTCAACACAATCACAACCATCAGCTATGTCATGCTTGTAAAAATCTGCATGGCTGTCTGGAACATGGCTTGTCTTTCACACTACTGTCACCACTGCTGAAACGCACCACCCACTGCCTCACTGTGCTCACATCCACTGTTTGGTCTCCATAAACATTCAGCAAGTGTTGATGAATGTCAATGGGTGCAATTTTTTCCCTGCAGAGGAATTCAGTGACACACCTTTGCTTCATATACATTTCCATGTCAGTAGCCATTCTGTCAGACTGCCTCTCTGCTGCCACCTGTTCCATGGCCACAAAATGTAATGGAATATTGGTGGGAAGGTTTGACCTCTACTACCATACCACCATCATCTGCCTCTGACGTGGGCCAACATAATAGAATAGGAGACACTGTTTCTGGAGCAGCCTTCACAGAATATTTTATTAAAAAAATAAGAATCAACTATCTCGTATTTGTTAGATCTAGCACAAGAAGTAACACATTTCATAGGATCAAGCACTTAGTCATGTGAAACTATGTAATCTCACCTATTGAAAAAATATAATGATATCACTGAGATTTCCATGAATCAGTAATTCCAATTATTTCAGTGGAAATACTGAATCCACATTTTTCTCATTTGTTTACATATTCGAATGAATCACACTACCAATTGGATGTCAGCTGTCACTTCAAAACAATCCTAGCCTCCATAAATGTTATGCTAAGTGTAACTGCCAACCAACTATTGAACTAGACAGGAATAGATGAAGAGAAATCAGATTTATTTAATAAAATCATTACTAAGATATTTAGCATTATAAATCCTTTGATGTAAATTAAAAAGAAAATACAGCCCATGAATAAAGGTAAAATTGGAATATTCATTTTAATGATTCTATCACAGTAATTTTCCAAAACCCAGACACATTTATAGGCTAATAAGCTTTTCATCAAAAGCGTTTATTCACATCTCAACTTACTTAACACCATTAAACTCATGCATTATATAACTTGTCATTGATCACTGGATAGTTGAACTTTGCACTGCCTGTCTTTCTTCCTTGCCTGAAGACAGATGAAAGGAAAAGAAAAAAATTGCAGGTAAGTCACCCGCATCTCATCAACATCCATTGATACTGTTGATGATGAAGCTGCATAAGTAGATGCTGTATGAATAACAGGCAAGAAACAGCTCTTCCTAGACTTACAGTTTTATAAACCATGTACAAAAACACCATGAGGACAAAATGCTGTGTACAAAATAAAGTTAATATTGTGCTCATTATTAAATATACTAATACAATTTACTTATATTTTCTGGATCTAATAAAACATTTCTGAAATGAAGACTTTATCTTTGGTACTTCCTAACCAAAAGCATTTCTTTAAGTAATGATATGCACTATTTCCAGCTCTTGAAGAGTATCTAATTAGCATAAGATTATTAGCTGAAGTGTAGAGCCACTGTTATGTTCATATAGTTGAATAATTCAGACATCCAGACCAAGAAAAGCTATACAGAGAAAAGTTTTGAAGATGAAGAATTAGACATAGTATTAAAATGTAGTTAAGACAGAACTAAAAGCTTCCAGAGAAAACACCTTCCTTTGCTGCATATCACGTAGTACTGCCTTCTACACCTTCAGTATGTAGCAAGTCAATGAGGAGGGAGTATGATCAAGATCTAAGATAACAACTAGGAATAAATTTCAAATGTACAGCAAAGCTAGCAAATTCCTTACTCATTCTTCCCATACAGAGACAGGAAAGTTTCAGCGTAACAAGACTGGTAATAAACAAAAACCAACAAGAGAAAAACCGTGCTATTTCCAGTAGGTGATCATCACAGTATAGAAAGGTTGTTTAGTACTCAGATCTACAGAGATGCAAACTGCTCTCATAACAGACTACGTCTATACTGTTCTGTTTCTCTCTATAAGAATAGCTTTTTACCCACACGTTCTGCTCTGAAGCTCCTCATCACATACTGTGGGCATACAGCTAAGAGAATGGATCCACCAGTATCAAGCTAACACACATACTATTTAATAATCCCTGGTATTCTTACTACTCTGGAAAATGTACATTTCTTACTACAGTTTTATTTTCTATACAAATTCTGGTAAAAGAAGCCCAGGTTCAGAATCTATCAGTGAAGGCACTTCTGAAATGGAGCCAGAGTTTCTAGCTATGATTCAGAAACCCTACCATGATCCTATTTATGGAATAGGAGAAAGCACTCCTATTGCTATTCCTCCTACTGGGCCCCTGCTTTTATTGGTCACATCTAACCAGCTGCAAATGAAATGGCAACTCTTTTTCAATCCTAGTGCTTCTGGCACAAAGAGAAGTACTTGCTGACTTTTTACTTCATTACATTGCAAACTAGGATTGGTCATACTCTGACAGTAATTCTACACAGAAAAGGTACACTGGCCGCATTGCTTGGTTATTGTTCAGCTTCAACACTGAATAATGCTATTATGTGAATATTTTTGTGTGATAGGCAAAATAAAATGGAAAATTTATATTAACATTGACTTAAAACACAAAGCCTTTGAGCTCTATTTCATTTTATGTATATATTTTAAGGTCCTGTATTCGTTGCTATTCTAATACATTACCATATTTTTGGAGTAAATTCCATAGTCGTACTAAGTCTACAGCCATAGACAGAGTCCTATGATTATTATTTTTTTTTTAATGATGTATCTGTGTATGTGCACAGATGTTTTGTTTCATGCTGTGGCTTTTGGGTAGAAGGATTAGTTTTTGTCATTTCCCCAACTGGCAACTGGTGCCCATATTAGTACGCTTTTCACTTCTTCCTTAAGCAATGCATATTTTTTGTCTGGAGGAGGATGGAAATATATTTATAGATCAAAACAGTCAGCTAATATTCAGTCACTCTTCCCAGTTCACTGGATGCAGAGCAGCAGTTTCATAAAATGTATCAGACTGTTTTATTGACAGACTGAAGAGAACAACAATGAAAATGAGCGGTCATACAGTAAGCAGAAAGAGGGTAGACAGGGGCAGTCAGGGCAGCTCTCGGCACCATTCCAGATAAAAAACAGCAGCTAACTGGCAGCCAAGGAGCTTTTCAAAGAGAATCCTTGTGTCACAGGTGTCACTGGGGATGCAGGTAGTGCAACCATTGTCTTTTATGAGCTCCCATGGCAGAAAATCATAATTCTCTGATGCAACAGAATTATGAAAAAACAACAATAACAACAGCAAAACACAACAAGACTTGTGCAAGCTACAGATTTCTATAGATACTTAAGGCACACATCATTAACTACATATGTCACTCTGAAAGTAATGCAACCTATTTATTTCCATGGTAACTACAATAGCTACAATGAGCATGATAACATTATTTGATAGAGCAAATTCTCATTTACAAAACACTATTTTTCAACATAGTCACCACCATTAGCTGTGCAATTTAGTCAGCAATGAACAAGAGCCTAAATGCCACACTCATAAAAATCTCCACTGGCAGAACTGACTCACTGTTTCACAACTGCTGTGAAGGTGTCATTGCTAGGAAAATGTTGCCCATGCAGTCCAGCTTTCATTGGCCCAAAATGACGTAAGTCAGAAGGCACTAAATCAGGACTACATTGTGGGTGTGGTAGGACAGTTCAGCCATGATTGTCATTGTGTTACACCGTCTTCAAACTGATATAGAGCCTGGTGTTACCATGTTGCAAGAGAAAGGTGGTCTTCTAAGGCCTGGCCCTTGAGGTTTGAGCCTTCAGCTTAGTCAGCATTGCAATGGAGCAGTCAGAGTTGATGACCTGTCTGGGTTTCAGGAAATCCAGAAGGATCACCACTTTACTATCCAAAAAGACAGAGCACATCACTTTACCTGCAGAAGGCTGCATCTTGAACTTTTTCTTCAGTGAGGAATTCACGTCGCCACTCCATGGACTGTTGTTTTGACTCCAGCTTGTAGTTGTGATACCACATCTCATCACTGATAATGATGTAATCCAGGAAACTGCCACCTTCAGCCTCATATTCGTTCAATAGGTCCTGGAAAAGCTTGCATGTGGTGTTCTTTCTGTTCCTGCATGAGCATTTCTGGGACACACCTGGTGCAACCTCTGTGGATATTCCAACATTGCCACCATTGTTTCCAATGCATATTCAGCTCTGTACACAGTGCCGTGGTCATAATCTGACAACTGTGGATGAGCTGATGGAGACACTCTTCATTTTGTAGTGTGACAGCTGTATATGGCTATCTGGAACTTGGCTTGTCTTTCACATTGCTGTCACCAGTGCTGACTTGCACCACCCGCTGTCTCACATCCACTGTCTGATCTCCATGGGAAGCATCGATGAATGTCAGTGAGTGGAATTTTTTTCTTGTAGAGGAATTCAGTGACAAACCTTTGCTTCATACACACTTCCATGTCAGACAACATTTTATCAGAACACCCCTCTGCTGCCATCTCTCACACAGCAACAAAAAGTAGTATATTGGCAGGAAGGTTCAACCTCTATTGCCATTCCAACGACATTCACCTCCAATGTTGTGGACCAACAGAATAAAGTAGGAGGCATTACTTTCAGAGCAGCCATCATATTCTCCTCAGCCTATTGCTGTATCCAAAAATCATAAAACCATGACAACAGGTTTAGGGGTATTTAACAGAATGCCTGGACAACTTTCTTATTTTCCTGTCAGCCTGAACACTTCTGTTCCACTGTTGAAGTCTAAGTGTCACGTTGTCACCAATTGGGAAAATACTGAAATCCACTATCTGTCAGTGCACCTGGACTAGTTAACAAATGCTCACAGCGTTCTCCATTCTACCAAAACAATTTAACAGTGCTACTAGATGAAACTTATTGAGAGTTTATTTGGTAGAACTTGTTTTTTGTGTATATATTTTTTAAATATTTCTCCTTAAAAATTGTTCACTCTTTGAATACAGAGAATGTTAATATACGGGGGTACATTCACATTAACACTGCATTAATATGTCTTTGAGCAGAAAATCTTTGAGTTTGTTCTTCGCAAAACAGGCCTTGAAAACATGTATCACAGACTGGTAATAATAAATCAGAATAAATGCCATGCACATATAGAGTCCCTTCCTGAGTTGGAACAACTCATAAAGATCCCATATTCCAACTCCTAGCTCCACACAGGACCACCCAAAAATCAGACCATATGTCTGAGAGCATTTTCCAGACACTTATTGAACTTTGGCATGGACGGTGCCATGACCACTGCGCCTGGGAGCCCGTTCCAGTGTTCAACCATCCTCTCTCTCATCCACTTATAAGATCAATTTCTACTGCCAATTGTCATTTGTTTCTGAGTAAAAGAACATGTAAGCATATTCTTCACACAATTCATTTAGAATTCCTTAATTACATAAAACTCACTGACATGGCTATAAATATTTCCAAATTATTTGCAATGCAAATCACTTTACTATTGTCTGCTGCCTTTCACAGTGCCCAGAGTTTTTAATGATTTTTTTTTTTTTGCCACAGGGCAAAGCACTGGTCCAAAAGCTCTCTCTGTCACCGTTAACATACCAAAGGTCTTTAAAAACATCTCCCCATCAGCCCCACTGCCACTGTTAATATTTACATTCAATAATAGAGCTTTCAAAGCTTGTGAAGTTTACAACAGCCTCCATTATATATACCACACCTTTTTGCACACAAAAGCAATTATTGACTTGATTCCTGTTACAGCTGTCTTTATAGTGATGTTTACCATCATTAATGATATAAGTTACCAATTTGCTATGAATTTAAAGCTTTCACAAAGAACATGCCTCTAGCACTTTTACATGATGTTTGCAAAAGAAATGTACTGTGCCAGTGGGTTAAGCAAAGAGAGAAAATGTTAATTTAGGAAAATCGAGGGAAAAATTTGGTGCCTGGCAGGAGATTGCTAGAAAGAGGTACCCACACGCTCCACCAGCCGGAGAGAAAAAGATGCAAGTGTTTGAGACAAGATCAGACACTGTAGCTCTTCTGTGGACTGGGTCTGAAAGCACACACACATTTTTATCCACATTCTGCATGTTATATAAATAACAGTGTATTTTCTATGTGTGCAATTAAGTCTGCATAGAGTAGGAATAGAACAAACTCATCAAATACACATTTTACAAAAACATTATAGTGGTACGAGTGACCATGTCAGATATAAGGTGATTAACCAAATCTTCTCCACCTCTGAAAATACGTATTTTTATAGAACCGGGGATTTCTGCAAAGTTATTGGTAAAAAGCATTCAAAAGCTTTTGCCTTTGCTGTTAAACTACATCACATAGAAATATGTGAGGCAACATAATAATCAAAAAGAAAAGTTATGGTCTGCTAACAGTAGCATGGCTTACCTACCTGAAGCATGATCTAATGATGAATCTATTTAGATAAGTACAACTATACATTTTAACAAGATACTTTCTCTTATAGGAGAAACCTGTTTCATTTACTATTTTCTGTATAAGAAGATACATGAAACAAGAATAGGACTATTGAAGCCCTGAAACCACAAGATGGTACAAAGCAACAGTTCTGGCTAAGTATACATTTCACTTAAATTACATAACACAGGAAAATTAACAAGTGTGTTTAGTATTTTGTACAGAGTATGATTTTTCCATGCAGCTTAAAGCACTTTCTGTACTGAAAACTTAACATTTTCGTTTGCATTCTGTTGTTAATTTGCTGTCATAATAGCATAACTTCTTAGCTGTTAACATCTGAAACAGAGTGGTAATCACGGTCATGGCGATAGATGTTTTATGAATAGAAACATTTCCCAGTTTCCCAGTAACCCAGTTTCAAATCTTTGATAAGCAATGCACTTTTACAGTAGTTCATACTGTATTTACATTTTCATGTCATACAAAACTTCTAGGACTTCTCTGCAGCTTTTGTAAGATAGTCATTTTATTTCTTTATAGGCCTTCTGATCATCCTATGACTTTAAAAAAAATGCTTTAACCTCCCAAGGATTCAGAAAATATTGCCTTTTCACTGACGTATAAAAAAGAGTATAGTCCAGTTGTCCGAAGAGTTCATTTATATACCACTGATTATATCTGACTATAATATGGGATAGTAGTGCTTCAAAGCATTTAAAAGTTTGCATTTATCATTTACAGACTCTGTTACTCCATACTGATTATTTGAAAGTTGAAGATGCAATGTGATCCATAGATCCCATATTCTGCAGCAATCTGTGTGTTTGTCTCTCCTGTGCACACCTGCTTCCTCAGTTCTATCTATCTGCCATTCCTTTTAGTCCTTATTTAGGTCTGTGCTTAGATCTGTGCTTTAGATATGTGTTTACCTTCTTAATAGTGGAAAATTACAAGAGTTAGAAATACTATTCATATAAACATTTTAGCTTTTTCTAAACTAAAAAGGCTTCCCTCTTTTGCAAAGAAGCTGAAACAGAAAAATGCCTCTTTGAATTTCAAATTCTGCTGGAATAAATTCCATGTACAACGTGAAGATAACTTTGATGTTTGGAAGTTGTGCAAATTAGTATTCACATGTATTAGTGTACACAACAAATCTAATTAAACCAAAATCTGCATGGAAAAGACCAACACGACTTAAGTTGCTTTTAAATGATCAGAGCAGTATTACTCAACTTTCAAATAAGAAATGTGAAGTTTTAAAATTAAGTTCCTTAATTCTATACCTTTATAAAAATGCAATAACCATTCATGCTCTATAAAAACAGCTTGATTAAAAATGATTTCTTCAATACATTAATGTTCCCCATTTCATAACCAAGAACAAAATTAAAAATCTCATTTATAATCCAGACTGTTGCACTTGCACCATTATTTTATGCAAATAATAACTAACCACAGTGAAATAATACAAGACTAACCAAGGAGCAAGTCAGTGTCACTACTTGGAATTTTATGTTTACAACTTTGATGAAAGGAACATGCTCACGGAGAGACCCCTAGCAAACTAATTTAGCCACATACAGTAGCAGGAATGCTATCTTTTTATCAAGACTGAAGACAAAAAGAAAGAAAATCACTGCTTTCTTTAATATGGCTGCAAAAGTCTTCTAAGGCTGGCACAAGCCAACTGAGATGTAATAAAGAGATACTGAAACACAAAGCACTATATTTTGGCAGTGTCTTGGTTCTCATAAAATTAAATCTTGTTCATAACAGTGTTACAACTCCTTCCTTTCATATGGAATATAACTTCCATATGACTTCCTCTTATACAGTTTGCTATTCTAATTGCTTTAATCAAACATACTCTAAGATAAAAGCTTGAGTTTGATTTAATTATAACAGGCACTTGAATAAATATACTAACCTTAACCAGGCTTTTAACATTTGCATAAGGACAGATTTCATGAGTAGAACAAAGGAACTAGTAATTTCATAGCATCACATAGATAGATGCACACATCTATGTCATTTTCAAATTCAATACATTTTCTAAGCACTAGCGATTCAGGAGAAAAACTAAACCAATAAAACAAAATGGTAGAGAATGGGGAAGCAAAAAATTCATTCATCCTCTCTAATTTATGATGAAAATGTAATTTTAAATGTTGCAATTAGTTGTTGAGAAATTCCTTGCCAATTTAATCTAAAAATAATGTCTGTCGGGCAGGAAAATTTGAATTTGCAGATTTATGGTAAAATTCTAATCTCAGTTAATTACACTTTTAAGTGAAACACATTTTACAAAAGCGTACTATTAAAAGCATTTAATTAAGAGCGTAATAAATGCTCAAGAACTTGTACAAATATCCACTGTTATGATCCTATCTGGTCCAAGAGCTCTAGATGCAGTGGCCAGTAGAGGCCAGTTTAGGTTTATTTCCTAAGAACATCCATGAAATATAACTTGTGCACATGCTTTAGTTTTCCTTCAACACCATTTTTGTTGCCAAGAGAACTTTTATGCTGTGGTTTTAAATCCATGTACAATTAATTCAGCAGTTTAAGTGCTACCCTGTCAGTCAGAGTTCAGGTCCCCATCTCGCAAATTTTATAGAGGTTCAGTTTTGAACATGCTAAACTTTGGCTTTGCTAAGATTATTTTCACATATTGAGAGTAAATACCTGTCACATATATTTCAAATTAACAACCATCAAACTGGTCAATAGCTTTGCAAGCTATTTACACGAAAGGGGTAATCTCAAAGAAATTACAATTTAACATATAGACACAATAGAATAAGCAAGCAAGAAGGCAAAAGTGAAAGTAGTTTAAAACACACAAAAACAATTAACAAGAGTCATATGAAGTACTTCTCAGCAATTATAAAAATTATAAGCAAAGACTGAAATAACTCAAGAAAAGAAGATACCAGAGGAACCACGGTCAAAATCTAGAAAGCATGGAAGGACAGAGCTGGCCAAAGCAAGAAGTGAAAAGTTGCTTCATGTATCTTTCTTTTTAATATATAGATGTAAACAAACAAACAAACAAAAGAATATATATATATTTTTTTAAAAAAGGTATCAGAGGAAAATACAAGCTTTCTTTGGTCAATTTTTAATTTTTTTTTTTCAGATTCTTTTAGCACTAATAACACCAATCTCTTCTAGTATACAGACTGTCCTGAAATAGCAGTAAAGTAAGCTGAACTATACGTTGCCTGTTAAATTATCCACAGTGCAGGAGGAAATTAAGTTACATTTCTCTTTTGTTTATTGTCCTCTCAGCTTAGTGGAAGAAATAATTTCTAAATGAGGTATTTTGAATGTGGGATACTGTCAACAGAAATTATAGAGATTGAGAGTAAGAACAATACATGCTGTAAAATATACTTGTTATTGTTTAGTTTCCTCAAGTACCACATAATAAAGCTGCTAATTTGGAATCACAACCAAGCATCCTAATTTTAGTGACTCTTTCAACTCGGCACACTCAGAAAGAATACCTGACGTCAAGAACTGTGTGTAAAAGCATAGCTACAGGAGGCTGTACAGAATATTTAGATGTCAGTGTGAGAGAAAAGTAGTCATGTTATAGAAAAACAGGCCTGGGGCATTTATGTCTCTGAATCACTGCCAGGATCAGCAGATAGTCACTGTTAGGAAGATGCCACTCTTTCTGCACTCAACTATCATTTCACATCACTGTGAGAAGCACGGGATAGCACAATTAAAAGCAACACATGAGAAGAAAACAAAAATGAAATGCAGTTATTTGAGACAAAGGAAGGGATGCCTGCATTTCATGAAAGAAGTTTGCTATGTATTTTATGTTTAACTTTTAATTGCCTCATATTGTTTGCACTGGTAGCATACACAGCATGTATTGACTATTAAAGGTATCAGTCTACAATAGCATGAAGTAACCAAAAAGGCAGAACCAATATACATGACTATGAATAGGAAGATTATTTAAATGCTAACTGTATCTGAGTTGGAAAAGCTATTGTCACTTTAAGTAATGGAGTATTTGAATTGCCACGCAGGGCCAAAGCACTGTGAGGAGCAGCTGGGAGGTGAGGCAGGTATTTTATTGTTAAATCTTCATGTAGATATTTTCCCAGACTAAGACACTGAAGATTTCTTTTAATTAAATGCCACAGAAAACTGGCTGTAATTAGAATGGTTTGCACATTAGATTTAGAGCATGTAGTACTTGTTTTTTTTTACCTTTGGCTGAGTACACAATATTATTTACCTGGATGAGGTAAAACTTGGCTATCAACTAGGATCCTTAATAATCCTAACAACAGAATTAGCTATTCTATCTATTGCACATGTATGATTATTATCCAGATGAATCAAATTAAGCATCAGCATGAAGCTACATTCAGGATTAACAGAAAAAAATCCAGACAGGTACAACATACAAAGTTTTTACATATATATATGTTTTTAATGCGATATAAATTGGGAATTTCTAATAATGACAACACAGTGCTCAACTGGAAGTAAGACTCAGTATGGGTCCGTCTAAGGAACTATAACTCTAATAAATCTCAAGACAATAATATTATTGGAAAAATAGAATCAATAGCAAAATCCTTGTGAATGCAACTTAATATTCATTTATGAACAATTTAAATGCTGATTTAATGAAGGCAGCAAACTTACTGTGATAATATTCATTTCTTACATATTGTCTCCTACCAAGAAAAAACAACACATAAGCTTCTTAATCTATTAGCTATTCTTACTCAAAGTTTACCTATCACTAAGTACCAAGAAAAATCTGTTCAGTTTTATTAAAGTTCACTTACCTGAAAAGTATAAAACCGGGTCCCATTAGGAGGATGCACTTTAGGAGAGGCAGAGACAGTGTTCATATCTGAGAATATCATTTCTGGTCACACAGACAATACAATCCACAGAAAGCTACAGATGCAGAGTACAGTGCTAAGCTCAGAGATAAATCCTTTCACACATTTAGGAAGGCAATTGTACAAAGTGCAGTCTGCCCCATCCGTCCAGATATATAGTGACAGCGTTGTGAATGCTCCACTCCTACATCCGTGAGCTAAGCTGTAAGGTCATCGCTCCCTGACCTTTAGCTGAGCCAGCCCATCGAAATATGCAGAATGCATAAAAATTAGCAATGCCGAAGAAAAGAGAGCTAGAACCTACAGTACGTGGAGCTTGTGCAGAATCTGGCAGTGCTCAGGACCTGCCCATCTGTTCTCAGTGATAATCACCTCCCTCCGCCACAGCCTTGCAAAGTGATTATGCTAAGCATCCCAGTTAACCAATAACACACAGTTTCATTTCAAGCAAGCATGCACAGTGAAAAACAGAGGACCTCTTCTGACTAACCTGAAGCATGCCTCCTGTACAGGTTACAGATGTACTTGATAACAATAATTTTAATGTTTCAGTTGCTGACAGATCTTTTAACACATTCTAGCAGGCTTTAAATAACAAAGAGGGTTTTTGTTTTCACTGTCTTGCCTAGATATAAGAAATAGCTTACTGCTCTCCAAATTGGTTTTCTGTGTATATATATCTATATATACATATATTTGTGCAACTATGGACTACAAACTGTGGAAAATAAGTATTTCTGAGAATATGTATAGAGTTACAATCAGTTAAAGCATAATACATGCTGCTAGCCACTCTTTTTTCATTCTTTCCTGATTCTTTTTTTCCCTTCTCCAGTCTCAACTTCATTTTAGGAAAGGTTTACCTAACATCACTAAATATATGGTTGAAATTTTATTCAGTGCCTAAAAGTGCAGCACAATGATATAGACTTACAGCTTAGCTTTTTAGTTTTGCACAGCATCTTTGAAAAGAGTTCTTCTTAAGGTCAAGGATTATGCTAGGAACACCTGCACTGAACATCCAGAAAGCATCCACTGCATATTTTTTCACACAGAGATCATTTGAACTACATGAAGACATTAAAAAAGTAATATTCAAAGAACTAGAAACTTTTTAGCTAGAAAAACTAAGTGTTCCATTTGCTAGAACTGAAAAATAGGATTTTAGGAAAGTGTAAAAAATCTAAAGAGATTAGAAGACTAACTTTACAGGTTCTATCAAGCAGTTTGTATTGTATTCATAAAGTTTAAAAGGGAGACAGAAACCACTTAAGAACTGTTATTTTCAGAATGAAACTTGTCAAAAACCTAAAAGCCCGACGAATTACCAGCTGCCTGTTTTTTGTTCTGTACTATCATCTTAATGCTTTTACCAACTGAAGATAATAATTTCTAAAGAAAAATGCCTATGAAAGGGGTTTGGATAGTTTCAGAGATGTCTGTTTAAATGTGCATGCCAGTGTAGTGCATAGTGCAATAATCATATTTTGTAAGCCAAAGAGAAAAAAAAAAATCCCTTTAAATCCTAGTATTGTAAAACATTTTCTTATAATTACCATGATATTGCTCCTGTAACATCTACAGAATCAAAGGAAAAGTACTGCCTCTAAAATTTTCTTGAGAACTACATTCCACATAATAGATTATACTCCCCTCTTTGATTTCTCTTCCAGAACATCTAGATGCAGGTATTGGCAAAGGGGTCCCTCAACTGGTCAAAGCAAAGATAGAGGATTTCTGATAATCTCTATGTAGAACCTTTCGTTTTGAGTGGATACTTTCTCCTTCACAATTTACCTTCCAAACTTTCAGTGCAATGAATAAAATTTCCTTTGAGGGCACTTAAAATCATTTGCCCTGAAAGATCATAGAAACTTATCTGTTTGTTCCTTCACCAAGTCCATAGCTTGAGAATTCAAGAGCAGAATTCCACGCGGGCTTCTCCAATAGACAATTACTTTCATTACTAAATAAATGTACCTATTAATTTGAACTTCTCCTGTTTCAACTTTCACAACTTTTTATCTTCATTTCTACAAGCAACATAGGAAACTCCAATCCTGGCTTGCACTAAATCTTAATCTAGCTCATTCAAAAAAAAAAAAAAAAAAAAAGGCTTTGCCAACATCGTTAAGAGACAGTAAATACCAAAGTTAAGATGAGCACTCTAGTGTCTGCCTCAGTAGTGCCTTCCACAATCATAATGTTATTGCGGTCCCTGGACTTTATAGCTCTTCATTTACTTGTCAAGGGCTGCCTATCTTCTAGCACCAGCCTTCCACTGAGGACTCTTCTTTGGGTTTCTGTTTACTATCACTTAGCTGCTCATTATTTTCAATAAATTACTGCTTTTCAAAATACCATCCCATATCGTTTGACTTTCCTACTCAAACAATGGAATCTGCACTTAAACAAACCTTTTGGTTCAATTAACCACATCTCACACAACTCTGGAAAAGAGGCAAGCACTATTACTGTTCTCTCTCTCCACTAACTTTCACCTCATGCAAAAATGTGACCAGTAACAACTGTATATTTTCCTTTAGCTCACAGAGAAATAGACCTACACATTTTTTGCAAGACCGTCAGGGAATCTGAACACAGTTTCACTGTAATACACAAACAGCTTGGAAACATTAATGTAATTTTTTTTTTTCTGAAAAACATGAAATCAGCCTCCTCAGAGCTCAGTCTAGGTAAATTTGGTAAAGAAAGTGTGACTCAATGCATGGCAGAATGCATGCTCACAGTTCCCAGCAGTTACAGGCACATTTCAGAAAAGCCAGCAGCCTCCTAGCTGGGATTCAGCAGTCTCCTTGGAAGAAGAAGCTGAATCCAGGTCTTCCATGTCTAATTGAAGGCCACAACCATTGAGCTAAGTACCAACCATCCTGGCCCAAAAGTGAGCAGAAAGTGGAACAGAATAAACACAGTAAAGAAAACTGAACAGATCCAAAAGGACAAGGACAGAAAAAGATGTGTGACAGAAGTGCTCGCAGAGGATCTTGGGTAATACCAACTCAAATACTTGCTCCAATGAGTCTTCCAATTAATGGTTTAATTATTCCATGAATTGAGTTTTAGTAGAGGAAAAAAATATTTCCTAAATGAGAAGAATATAAACCCAACATCGGTAGGAACTATGAGATGTGCTAGTGAATTCCCTGAGATGGCTGAATCTATGAGTTATGAAACTCTTAGTCTGTGTTATATGTGCTATATTTCTATATTTACTTCACATCTTAATTAAAGAATCCTCTCCAAATCCTTCAGTATGGTTTACAGTTTTAAACTAATGTTCTTTGAGGTGTGACCTTTTGGTTTATTTATGTATACACACACATCTACTTACAGGAATCGTAGGTTACGTATCAAAAAAAGAAAGACTATCTATATACCTAACCATTATGTGAAGTACTTTGGAAATTCAGGCACACTGATACACTGATAATGACTGTAGAGACAAGATGGACATTTTAACTGGCAAAGCACTGTTTATGCTAGTGCTTGTGAGATACAGTTTATCTTCAGATTATGTAGTGCTGAAAACCAGATGTTTTGAGTTAAGATTTAAATCACCAGTTTTTATTAAATTAGATGAGTAATTATCCAGAAACAGGGACTTTATATCACACACTGTTCTCATCTTTATCAGGGAAAACCATGTTAAAAAAACATGCCTTCAAGAGTGACAGCGTGTGATTCTCAGAACATTAGAGAATTTTCAAATTGAACTTAATACTCACCACTTCTATTTTGGAGTGACAGAAACCCAACTAAGTATTCAATATCTACTATACCATACTTGAAGTGATACTGTTGCAGACATCAAGTAGAGGAAGTATTTGCTTTAAACAGAATATTGTTAATATTTAAAGAGTCCCGATCTCCAGCTATTAATGACTGAAAAGATGTTAATCCTTTACCACAGATCACACACAAAATATTCCAGTTGCATATCAATTTACAGCTATGTTCATAAAGCCAGACATCATATCTAGTTGTTCTACATATCCAAATTATTTTACATTTTCTTTTCAGTTGTATGCCAAAATCCACCAAACCAGACAAAAAACATATTATATGACAACTCAATATACTTCAATATACATCAAGTTTCAGAAAACTAACCTCTCCCAGCTGGTATAACTCCTAGAAGTGGGAAAGAGAAAAATGGAAAATGAAACACAGTACAAAGATGTTTTTGCTCTTTATCAGCTTTCCGCTACAAACATAAAACCTTTTTAGATTTTTCGAAATAGATCTCCTTACCTTATTGATAGGTAAAGCATATTACTCATCCTGCTTCTATAATTGAGGATTGATTGTCAGTATTTTCCATTATGGTCCTGTGTCGTGTATTTGTTGAATATACAAATACCCATGCCTGTACAGGGGCAAGGGCCTTTACAAGGGCAAGTGTTGGTACAAAATCAGAATGAACTCATGAGCCCTACTTTAACCTCAAATATAAGGATTTTTGTAATCTGTAAAGGAAAGCACACTGCAGAACAAAATCTGATCTGTTAAATGTAAACTGTCAGCAACAGTTACGGATAAAATGTGTAGTCCTAACAGGTTTATTCAGTACAATAGCTGCCCTTTCAAGCACAAAAACAACAACTGAGGCTTTCAGAGGAAATGCACATATGAATATAATAACTTTGTTTTACATAATGGGACATTTTACTAAGTACTGCAATTACTTTGAAAAAACACGGCACTTTCGTCAGCCAGTCAACTTCAACCTTTCATAATTATTTATCTTATAAACAGCAAACTGCAGAATTAATTTTTGAACACTATCTCTATGCTATAAAAGTCAATTAAATTAAAATCACTAATTCAGATATCTGAGTTTATGAAAAAATGAGCTAATCCACAGTACATTTGCTAGTACTGCAAAGTCTCATTGGAGGACAATAATGAGCAGAGTATGCCAGGGGTCAGAACTGGGTCCAGTGCTGTTTAACATCTTCAATGAATTATCTGGATGATGGTGCAGAGTGCACCCTCAGCAAGTTTTCTGATGACACAAAACTGGGGGGAGTGGCTGACTCACCAGAGGGCCATGCTGACAACCAGAGAGACCTGCTGAGGCTGGAGAAATGGGCCAAGAAGAACTTCATGGAGTTCAACAAAGAGAAATGTAGAGTTCTGTACCCCAGGCAACAACCCCAGGCACCAGGACATGCTGGGGGCTACCTGGCTAGAAAGCAGCTTTGCAGAAATGGACCTGGGGTTCCTGGTGGACACCAAATTGAACATGAGCCAGGAATGTGCCTTTGCCACTAAGAAATATCCCAGGCTTCATTAGGCAAAGTATTACCAGCAGGTTAAAGGGGGTGATCCTTCCCCTCAGCACTGGTAAAGCTGCACCTGCAGTGCAGTGTCTCCTGTTCTGGGCCCCTGAAAAAGAGATACATGGACATATCGGAGAAAGTGCAGCATAGGGCCACACAGATGAAGAAGGGACTTTACTATGAGGAAAGTCTGAGAGAGCTGGGACTCCTTAACCTAAAGAGGGCTCAAGAGGGATGCTACAAATGTACACAAATACAAGAAGATAGGGTGCAAAGAGGACAGAGCCAGGCTCTTTACAGTGATGCCCAGTGGTAGGACAAGAGGGAAAGGGCATAAAATGAAACACAGGAGGTTTCTCCTGAACATCAGGAAGGATGTTTTTTACTGTCTCAGTGACCACACTGGCAAAGGATGCCCAGAGATGTTTTGGAGTCTTCCTCCTCGTAGATCTTCAAAATCCACCAGGACATATTCTTGAACAACTGTATGGCTCTGCTTGAGCAGGGGTTGGTCCAGATGGCCTCCTGAGGACCTTGCCAACCTCAGCTGTTCTGTGATGTTGTGAACCTATCAAGTAAGCAGTCCTTAATCAATAATTATCAAATGCAGGCACAATGCAAGTGAATCCCAGAGGAAAAACACTTAATTTTTCAATCTATTTGCTTAGGCATAAGTAAGATTTCCTTTCTTTTTGTACAGGTGACTGATGACCACAAATAGGACTAAGTGGCAGTGGCCTACAACATCCTTGTCATCACAGGTTTGAGAAAATATCTCTCACATTCTCAAGAATTTTTGGTTACCTGGCAGTATATCTGCCTCCCTTTTTGCATGGTTCATCAAAACTGGGATGAGACATCCAAAGTACTATTCCTTACTTTTTGAAACAATTCAATTTTTCAGCGCTGGATCTGTTTCCTCAATAAAAGCTGCCTATCAGTAAATCATGATTGTACACACAAACATTGGTAGGTAACTGAAATGAACCTGATATAAACATTGCTCTTATTTATTTTTAAATTATGTGTTGATGACAATGACTCGTGGAGTCAATCTAAAAGAGAAACTGAATGAAAACATAATGCTTGAATACAGAGGAAAGCATTCTGATCAGAGCATAATGTGAGAGTGAAAGGAAGACGTAAGGAAGAGGAAAGAAGAAATGAAGCACAACAACAAACCAGCAGCAACAGCAACAAAAAGACGGAAGATTTATCTCTGTTCCACTAAGCTGTATCCTACACGATTTGAAAAAATACATACTTCAGGACTCATGCATCAACTGCCAAAATCACAGATACTGAAGTATATTTAGTACACAGTCTATGTCCTATGCCATTTGCTTTTGATGCTAGGAATGACAGCACTTCTGTTTTGTGGTGTTATTACATATTTCATGAAAAAGTCTAAAGGCTCTTTAAAATTAGACATCTTTTAATGTAGAATCATAGCAATGATTGCATTAATGAGTATTTTAAATAAAATTCTAGTCAAATCTAAAATTAACACTTGATGAATCAAGATGAAAGACTGCAAAATAATTTGATTCCAGATGGTAGCAGAGAAATAATGAAAACAGTCAGCTTGTTATTTCACCCTGCGTCATATCACTTAGGTATCACTTTCACTATTTACATCCTTTACGTTGTTTATATTGTAACATTGTACAGAGTGGTATCAGTATGTCTGGCAAAATAAGAGTCTCTTCTTACCAGTAAATGAAGAGTTTAAATCATGTGGATTACTGCAAGGTATCACAGTACATTAAGAATCAGTGAAATTATGAAAGAACATAAGAGATTATAATCATTGTCTATGCATCATTCTCAGCAGAGAAGCTTTTTCTTTTTAAGTGAATGTCTTATATCATGTGCCTCATCATGAGTTTAAAAACAGGATAAGAGCCTATGATGGAAAAATAAAAGAAGTTACAAATTAGGGATCCTCTCTAACCTGCCCCTCCTCCCTTCACAAACTAATCTTAAATTCTTCTTTCTAAGAGCACTATTTTATTCACTTTCATTTTATTTATTTATTTAACAATAAAATACAGACTTTGCAGTCTTTATAGATACTATGATGTATTCCGTTCCACAAGTATAAAAACTGTCCAGAGATTAAACTAGTAATGAAAATAAGTAGCAAATTTATATCTAGAAGATAAAAGCTGTCAGGAAAGCTTGTGCAAAGGCAATGGACTTGGCCCTTTATTTCTATTTCTGTTCCATCTGGAAAGGATCTTCTGTCAGAACAAATGAGTGATTCAAGCTGTTAAACTGGTCCTTTGAGTAAGAACTTATGGAACTGAATCAAAGTATAAAATCAAGAAGTGATAGTCCTGTTTAAAGAATATCATAATATTCACAGTGGATATCAGTGGACCTTTGCAAGAGGTCAATTTTTTTCTTACTTGATTAAAATTTCATATATTTTTTCAAACTGTTAGTCAAAATATTTTTTTATGAGTGTGAACATAAACTAGAGTAACTTGAATGTCCAGAATAAACAACATAAAAAATATAAAACTGTATACTTATACCTTATTTCACATAGTGCAAGAATTGAAATACTACTGATGTTCTAGTAAAGTTCCAGAGAGTAGATTTACCTTAGTAGTTTTTCCGAAGTTACCGAGGTAGCTAATCTGCATTTGATTACAATCACTGGATTTGGAATCTGCTCAAGGACTTTTAATGGGAAGAACAATATGTACAGTGACAATTCCAAAAGCCGTAATTAAGTTGGGTGTTTAATTGAAGACATCATTCATCTTATTTTCAAGGATGTTCAGCCTTTGAATAGACCTTCTAAATCACTTCAGCCCTGCTGATGCTGGTATAGGCCATTTTGAACATCAAATCTCATTGTTGAAACAGACCAGGCACTCAGAGTGATGAAGCAAGTTTGAAAATGTCAGACCTGTTGCTTGAGTGTATTTTAAAAATTCAGTCTGCTATGGACAATACAAAGCTTCAACTCACAGAGTAAAGACAGTCAATCAAAACTTTCAGTGCATTTTTTTTCTTCAAGTATCTACCAGAAATCAGTAATAACATGATAGCTTGAAAAGACTTCAAGACTATGCTATAGTGTGCATCACTTTATTGCCATACAGTGTTATGAAGATAAGTGGCCATGCTAGAAAGCAGAAATAGTGTATTTCTTAAAAATGTATTCTTTTTCTTCTCCACTCATCCTTAACCTCTTGATATCATTTCCCCTTTCAAAAGTGCATTGGGAGTGTTTGTGTAATAATACTTTCTCAAACAATCTTTCCTTCAGCACAGAAAAGATATGGGATTATAAAACAAAACAAGCAATACTGTCCTGAGGCCAAAAGACTGTTCCAGCTCTTGACTCAGCAGACTTTCATGTCTCCTTACAAGCTATTACAAAAATACAGACTATTCAGCAACTGCATAGCTAGTAAGTACAAGCAAACATTCCATTTTTCTGGGAAGAAAACTATGGTATACAAACACAGTTGAAAGACACTTTTCCAGCACTAGGAATTGTGAATTAAAATGAAACTAAATATTTTAAATCTTTTATTTTGTTCTAATCCAGACTTTTGCTATCACAATATATGCTATGCTAGTTAATGCTGATTTAATGCAGATTTTCAATTATCCAATCTTTCAGAAAATTCAAAAATTTCTGAGAGAAGATCCAAAAGCCAACAATATAAAAACACCATTTTCCTAACCTTTGGACTGAATTACTTCAGAACGTGGTAAATGTGCAAATATACTCCCCAAAAGGACTTGTTACACTTTCGGCAACTTCATCTTCACAATAGTCATATTTATTCTCTATAAAACATGTGGTTTTGTTTGTTTGATTTTTAAAGCAAGATAGGACACCTATATAGAACATGGGAGAAATAAAAGAATTTTTTATTTCTTTTCTGCATTCAGTCGAGATAATATAAAATGGGAAAAAAACTTCCCTTCAATGTTCATCATTCAAGGGACTAAGCAGAATTATTCAAGTTTTATCTTGCCATGCATCTAAAAAGTGCCATACATTTATAAGCAGTGTAATATATATGTGCTTCACATTCTTATGGCTTAAGCTATATTTAGAAAATCAAGATGTACAAGGATCAACAATTGACAAATATGTGTGCCAATATTAACTGAAGAAAGAACTATTGTTAAAGATCATGGTCTACAGACATGCACTTGGACTTGGACTGGTCAGGATACGTAACTACTGTCCCCCCACACTGAATGTTCTTTATAAATGTAGATATAAGGTAGCTTTTCTATTTCTCTCTTTCAAGGAAGCAATGGCCACAATGAACATGAGAATCTTCTGGTGGGCTTACCCTGCAATGTCAGTGCCAGTGTCTCTCTACATTACCACAGGCTCCCTATAAAGCCAGTATGATAGGCACATTCAAGGGGCGCTGCTTCTGACCTATTTTAGATGACTATTTTAGTTTGAGATGAATCACCCCACAGAGGTGGGAGGCAGTAAAGACAGAAATGCCTACACTGTAGATGTCTGAAGTTAGGTGCAGTGAATCCTACCCTGAGAGCCTGAACTGAAAGTCATCAAAATATGACAAGAAAATATTATAATAAAGGACAAAAAACCCACACTGCTGATTAAGTGCACTGGAGGGAAATTTACCATTATAAATAACTATTCCTATAAAATGACACAAAAATATGCACTACATTTTTTTTCTATAAAGAAAACAAAACCACCTAAACCTGAAAATGGCTTTTTCTACTCTCCAAATGTTGTGAAAAGCAACATTCACAATTACATTTAGATTAAGTCTGCTGTTATAATCACATGCAAGATTAACAACTCAGACTGCACTGAAACTACAGAATGTCATGGAATATGGCAAAATTAACTACAAAATTATGTAATTAATAGTGATAAAATCAAGTTAAATCACATCTACAAGGTTACAACAACCTTAGGCCAAGCACTTTCTGATTTAAGTATTGTATCTGTGCTTATCCCATTTTCTCTGCAGCATTAACATCTCTTATATATATTAAATTGATATAATACTCATTTGTTAACATTTACATCTCAGAATTCTGTTTAGAATTTCATATATTATCAAACAGCTTTACATTTTGGTAAGTACTAAGTGGTTGCAATGTTAATTAATATGTTCATAAGATGGCATAGAAACCCTGGAAGAATGGTAGAGCATTAGATATGTAACTAACTTAGGATGTACATGAAATATATCCATCTACTATTAAAGAATAGTAACATTTGTCATGTGAAGAAAACTATTCTAATTGCACGGCATTAGGATGAATCTTAATTTGGAAAAAAATAGTACAAGCCAACTACTGACTTAATGTGCATTATCCATATACAACTTTAGTCCTTTCCCTAGTTTGATGTAGCACTCATGCTCAGCAATATGTTATGGAAAGGATACACACACAAAAAAAGATATAAATAAAATATAATTTGTTAGACTTCATCAGTTTTAAATGTTTCCATTATTCAGCTTCACCCACTGGCATCTATTAAGATACATTACATAAAAAGATTTGATGTAGCTCCCTGAAAGCAGTTTCATTTTATGTAAATATGTCATTGATTATTTCTCTTTTAACCAACAATGCTAATCCCAACACCGCTTCTTCAAAGCCTTCCTTATTCCCTCCAATCATTTTCATTATCTCTAAATCTCCTGGTAGCATCTTACCATGACAAAGTATGTCTTTCTCCTTTTCAGCACATCCAGATGGAAATCAAAAGAAAATATTTTATCATACTCCTACTCCCATCCATTTACCAAGACTGCAAACCTCCTAGTTGGCGCATGGAAAATGGCATTGAAATTGCAGTTAGTTGTGCTTTGTTAAGATTGAACAACATTATACTTCTGATAAAACAGCTGGTGTACAAACCAATTTAGACAAGCAAACACAAACTGTGATTCCAAACTTTTAGGCACTGACCAGAAAAGTAATTTCATTAAAAGGCAGAATGGTCTTCTGCATTTTCAAGTTCTATTTAACAGAAAAAAAATAAGATGACCACGGAAGTGGTTTGACAGGCAAGAAAGACAGAACAGTTGGGAAAATAAATCATAGATGAGTCAACAATTTAAATAAAACTTGTGATTTTTTTTTTTAATTTCAAATGACTCATTTATGATTATCTCCCCATAATTTTCCATTACATACACTCTGCCTCATAATATCTGAACAGATTATCTTAGTTTCTATTCAAGCTAAACATGACATTTTATTGCTTCACATCTTTGAACTGTTCACATATGAAATTAACCAGTGAACTCTCATTTGATTTACAATAACCATGAAAGATTCTTCCAAATATCTGATTTAGTTTTTGCAATTAACACATCTAAAATGTAAAACATTAATCAGAGAAAAAAATGTCAGTTGAATGCAAGACTGAAAAATGACATGATATATCAAGCTCTGTGGTTGAAAATCACCTCTTTTTATGAGAACTAAACGATCACCATTATCAATAAATTTCAACAAGCATAGATATATTTCATGAATCTCTTTCACAGATTCATTTTCAGCTTAGTTCTTTCTTGTTTTGGTTTAGACAAAGATCACCCTCCAAAGCAATCCCAACCCAAACATTTCTGTATTTCACTGTCACTGTTCATCTCAGCAGTAGCTATTTGAGTCACTGAGAACAATGATGCAGGACAGAGATAGGCATAATCTGTCAAAGCTAATGTGGTTTAACAGAAGAGGTAGTAGAGATGGCTTGGAGGCTGTGATACCATTGCAGGTGGAAGGGAAGCTAAATTTATAGCACTAAAGTAAATGTGCTTGAGAAGGTCCCAAGTCACTGTGGCCACCTGGCACATGGGAGTGTGCAGAAATGCCAGTCAATACTGACTGTCCAAAAGAGGCTTCATGCAAACTGCTAATTGGGAATGGTCCCTGCAATAGTCCTATTCCCACACCACACCTAAGAATTGCCTGGAAAAGGTGCAAATTAGAGCAAATAAAAAGTGTGCCAGGATCTGGGCCAACAGATTACTACCACAAGATGTTTGACAATCTGGGAACATTTCCTATTGCTGTTTGACTGAGTAGCATATTGACAACCCAGTTCTCTCCATAATGTTTAGAGGCATGGTATACAATAACAGGCTTCATATAATGCCAGTTGTGCTCCTGAAACTCATTTAGTATTTAGGGTAATATTTAAATATAGAATATGAATGGTCAAAAATTAATCAACTATTTCTAAAACTCCAATCAAAGTAAAGCATACTGGAGTCTAGCAGCTGCATTTTTGACTGAAGAATGCAACATGGTAGGTGGGAAGAGAATGCAGGTTGGTACCAACAAGACAATGGAAACTCCTAATTCATTTTACTCTGTTAATCCCAGTTGTTGGTGAAATACAGCATGGGCTCTGTACTGTCTACAGAACTGGCAGCTGTGCCGTCAAGTTTTCAAGACTTGCAAGCCATCTAGAACAAACTTGGCACAAACTACGTTATTCAGACATAATGCAATCAAATATTCAGAGTGTATGTAGTCTGAAATAAAGCCCAAGAGAACAGGGAAACCTAAGTTGTAAAAATGTTTCAATTTTTGACATAGTTATTCATGTAGAATATTGGGAGGACCCTCCACAGTTATCAATGAATCAGCATGCGAAAGGTGATTCAAGATTCAGGCACAAGCTTATCACAATCAGGAAACATGGAGAAATATACACAGAAGTCTCAATCTAAAGCACAAAGTACACCTTGTGTATAGGAGAGTTAAAACAAAAACAACAACATAAACAAGGGAACCATAACAAGAATTAAAAAAAAAAAAAAATCCCAAAAGAACAAAATCCAACAGCCAGGCAGGAGGAAAAAAACTCAACAAAACAAAATAAAGACAAGAAAAACACAAGAAAACAAAGCCATCTATATGGAAGTAGGCAAAAGAACACAGAATTTCTTGTGTTCAAGCAAATATTTAGAAACGTATATATCTGACTAATCTTTAAAAATGAGAAGACAATGGAATAAAGGATGCAAATTCAAAATACATACAAAGGAATAAAGGATACAAATTCAAAATACGTATATTTTTTTACTCTTAAATGGAAAGCCTATTTCTAAGTATCATGTAAGAAAATCCAAACATGAAGAGATACAAGTGAAACATTGCACAAGATTTACATGTCTTGCAGTCGGATACTAGAACTCTGGCGAAGACAGTTGATACAGAAAAAGAATTGGTTCAAGGAAGTATATATCTTAACAGTATCTCTAAGTTAGATAAAAGTTTTGGTCCCAGATTATAATATTATTTCAATGTGGAAAACAGTTGATCTTGGACAACCTCCAATGTATATAATGATAATTACATTTAATTTATGCAACAAGAGGGATCATGTCATAAGAAGAAATTCCTAGAAAAACATAAATCTTAGCAGCATTAAAAGATTATATAAATCTCTTGAAGAAAAAATGAGAAGACCACGCTAAGAATGAAAAAAATGCTGAAAACTATTCCACAAAAGCTGCATAGGGTACTAAAGAAATGACTGAAGAATCTGTCAGTGGAAGACAAGGTTTGGCTCAAGTGAAAGCGAAGTTGAAGAGCAATGTGGCAGATTTATTTGGCTGCTGGTGGCGGTGTTTTATTTTTAAAGTGTTGGTCTCAGTTTTAAAACATTTGACCTTAAATAGTCTAGGTTTTTCCTGAAATAGAGGAGCCAAATTACTAGACGTGATCAACATGTTTCATAACTCTTCTAGCTCTTCACAGGCTATGAAGGTTAAAGATGTTCATATTCAAGGCATCCTTTGACGACTTCTAATTCTTTCAGTATATATTTGGGTCAAGAAATATCACTTGATGCAGCATCCGAGATAGAAAAAATATCCTGGCACAAGAAAAAGTCTATCTTAAGAAGGAAACAAACATATGCATAAATATAAAACTAAATTCTAAGTCTTGCTATCCACTTCCAAAAAAAATTTCCATGTTTTCTTTTCTTTTTTTTTTAAATCATCCTATGTTTTCTGTTCTAAGCATTAAATCCATATGGTACAGAAATGTTTCTTATACCACAGAAATAAAAAGGTACATAGTAGTTTCTTGAGTTGGCTTGTTTCCTTAACTTGGTAGAACAAACCTTTCATTTAGAAAAGTTTCGAAAGTGAATATATTAGTGAATATATTTCCATGCTTTTACATTTCCTTAAATTTAGAAGTGCACTGAAAAATGACACTCTGTAGTCTGATATCCCTCATTTTTTCACAACCGAGTTTTAAAAATATTTTCAACGTTATTATGTTGAAATCTGAATAAGAAGGTATTCATTTGCTTGAGACTTGCCTTTACAAATAAACTAGTCTTTCTAACACCCACACAGAAAAATTCACATTTCTCTACATCACCATTGCATCTCAGTGATTCAAAGTCTCATTTCTTTTGTATAATCTGAGATTAGGTTGTTTTCTACATGTTAGTATTTATCAGTAATTCAGATGGAATGACATTGCCAAATGATGGCCAAAAGGGTCAGTTTGTTATGCATCCAATAGGAAATACCTTAACACAAGATTTTTCACCTAAAATGATTATACAACTCAATATCATAAATCAGTATCAATTTTGCCATTCTGACTGGGAGTGCTCGAGACCTGTAAAACTGAGATGGTCTCAGGAGTTAAGAATGAAGATCATGTGTAAAGACCAACTCCTGATTGTTTGTCCAGATTTATGCTTATGCGATGACCAAAACCACTTAACCACCCTGCAGCGGAGGCAGAGGCAGCATGGTGTGCTTCTGAGAAGCATTCAACTACTTTAGTCAGAAAGCAGGATTTTTCTTTTTTGGCTCTCTTGACACGCTACAGCACCTCAGCACCCATAATGAGTGGCACTACTGAGTCTCAAAGACAACACCAATCTTCCCCAAGCGTTCTTGACTTAATCACCAGAGTACAGATCATATTGAACTTGGCAGATGGAAGTCCTACATAAAACTGTAGGCACCTCTGCTTGTAAATGTTTGTTGGTTTTTCTTCCAACTTCTTTTTCGTTCTTATTATTTCACAAATGACTTCACCCTTCAACAATATGCAGCTACAAGCAGCTGACTCTGGAGAAGCAACTTTTAATTAAAATGTGTTTCCTTCACTTCTGTTTCAGTTCACGATTGCTAGGAGGTGTTGGTAACCACAGGCCCTTTCCAGTACACGCTGAGCATCCTCACATCCTATTATCTCCTGCAGCAATGACAGGTGCACAGCATCTATGATAAGTGAGAGGACAGATATTTCCCTGGCAGCTGAACTGTGCAAAATGAAACGTATTAACTGGTAAATTCTTATTTTGCAATCAGTTCTTTATTAGAAGTAATTACTTTTAGTAGCAAATAATATTGCCCTAAAAATCTAGAAGTATAGAACAAAGAGTTTTGTGTCAATTATAATGGTAAACAAAGTTTGACAGGATGTTAATAATTTTATAGTCTTTAGTGTTTTCTAAATCAGCTGTTAAAACTGTAATATATATATAAACTATAATTTATTTCATGATATGCTTAGGGGTTTAGAAACTAAGTTTGAGCAAGGATCACATAGTTGAATTAACAGCACTGAATATTTTAGCATACATACTTAAGAACAGAGCAATTAGCCACACCTTCCTTAAAAATGCTGCTGTCATAACTTCACTGGATCTTTTCCATTAGAAGAATTATTTTCAACATTATTACTTTTGTTCTATGGATTGGGTAGATTACATAATGTTTTTTTATGGTTTAGACATTGATAAAAATGGTTGTTTCCAGTACTTTTATTCACTTCCTCCAACTGATACAAAAATGCCACTGTCCTAAACCCTGCAAAAAACACAGGCTATGAACAACACAACTACCAAATTCATCTTATAATGACTTGGAATAAACTACAACAGTTGTTAAAACAGATGTTATACTATTATGAGTAGGTCTCAGAACTGTTAAGAAACAACACTTGCCCCATAGAATAGCAATTCTGCTGATGCTTAATATTACTGCATATATATTGCTTTATTTGGAAAGATTATGTAAAGAAAGTGATTTGAAGAAGTAATTACACAAAATATTCTGATAATATATCCTTATAAGCATAGCTGCTGAATAGTTGTATAATATGATTAATGCTTGCTTGCAACACCATAGTAGCCTTTAGATGTTGTGGATGATAGTTGTGATGTAGCATTGTAGATGGAGAGGCAATTGTAAGGCATGTTCTGCTTTAACAAGGCAAAAGAAACACACAACAGTGGAAATCTGTGCACCAGTTTTGTGGAGTCCTTATCACTTATCAACATCAAAGGAAGCCAGGATCCACATACCAGGTGGAATTAGCCTAAAACGCGACAGAGAGCATTAAGGCATTCTCCTTTTCCTTACCTGTGTGTGCAAAGATTTCTCTGGTTATCCTTGCATTCCACAGCAATCCTTGGGACAAAAGGAGTCTTTGCATGGCATCCCACACGGAGATGAGCCAACCGTGGAAGGTGAATCAGTGGCTTAAAGATATAGACTGTTGTGTTGGAGGTGACAACTGAAGGACTAACAATGGACCGTCAGGTTGCCAGAGAACGCTAGATGACACTGAAGATTGCCACAGAAGGATATACGTGTTGGGCAATCATTGGGAGTGGAAAGGACAATGATTTGGGGAATGTAACGAATATGTAATACATGTGAAAATATAATCTGTTCACAAACAATCAACTAGTGGAGCAGTTTTGGAGAGTTATACCAATGCTACCTCAGCGCTGCCTATAAGGATATCTGCTTAACAGTAATAAAACTTTTGCTGTTACTGTTCTTTATATCAAATTCTTTCATTTAAAAGAAATGGTTGGGAATGGAAGATGAACTTTTGCCATGAAACTAAGCTACATAAACAACAACATGAGAGCATAAAGGTGGACTAGTTACACAATTACTGCCAAAAATGAAAAAAAAATTGTTTCATTTACCTTTGAAGTGAGGACTGATCACTCTTGCATTGTGTTTTTCCTGCACTTCAGCATGCAAGCATGTTAATGAATATTGCTTGCACAATATGCACAGTTCAGAGGAATTGTGTAGCAAAACGAACGCTTACAAACTCCATCTTTTCTGCTTCAGCTTGTAAAAAAGAAGTGGTAGCAGAGCCAGTCAGTGAGCAGCACATAGATACAGTAGTGCTGGGTGCTCTGAACAACATCTGACCCCAAGGCTCCAACAAGAATTCAGATCACTCTAGGTTTCTTGTAATGAAACATGGCTTCATTGGAAGAGAAAGCTTCAGTTTTCCCCCTCTGTGTTGATGTAAATTTTTCTATCACAATCTTACAACTGTTTAAATATTACACTCTTTGTCTTGCATTGGGTTTCTATCACTTGAAGGATTTAAAAAAAGCCACTTCTTCCTAATGAACATACAGTGTGGAAAATGCCTTCAGAATAATGAGGATATTTTCAAAATAAAGGAAAGCAAAGCCAGGAACAACTAAAGACAAAGATACTTGAAAGAAATCCACATTATATGAAAGATACAATACTCCCACTGCATTGTGGTTGCTTTTAAAACAAAACTAATTATCCCCACAGGACTTGCAATTGCAGACACAAAGAAAACAAATGTGGGTATCAAACTGCTCATGCAAAAATAATCTGTGAATCATCCTACCAAAGGTCACATCAAAGTTGCATGTTACCTTTTAAAGAGATTTTAGAAAAATACTTAGGGAAGCTGCCGATATGCTTAAAAATGTTGGAGGAAAAAAAAGCACTCTGTGGTTCAAGAATGGATTGTAAAATATTTACCATTATGCAGGTAATTCATTGCAAACTGCTCAGGTTTAATAGCATGGTAATCTCTGCGGGTATCATGGCTGTCCATATATAGCAACCAGGCAGCACAAGCTATGCATCTGAGATTAGAAAGTGGCCCCTCATCCCCTAAGTAGGCTTTCCTTTAAGTATATGCATATCCTATTTAAAAGGTAAGGGCCCACTCTCTAATCTCGGGGAAGCAGGATGCAGTTAGCTCACTCGGCAAACATTCAGCATGACAATGCATGTGAGTTGGTGATTTCTCAGCTAGGAGTGATAGATGTCACACATTTAACACCAACTGCATGCACTAAATCTCTGGAGTAAGAATAGCCAAGTTGACACCAATGCTTCAGAGGCCTATTTTCATTTTAATGGACTGAGAAGCAAGGATTTATGGGCACAATTCATTTTATTCCTAGCATAAGTTACTCATTAAATGGCATGAAGAAAACAAGACATCCTCCCATCAAAACGCATCATTCTGCACCAGATTTAAACCTGAAGCCTCCATCAGTGAGTTACAAGACAGAAAGGCACATCTCCTAGTTAGAGACACAACGCTAAGGCACGCAAGCAGTGCCACTCACTCCTGGCCTCGCAGCCTGCTGCCTGCTGCTGCCCCCTCCCCTGCCTGCACGGGCAGTTGGCGTCACACCGCCAGGAGCCCCGACACAAAATGGCCGCTGCACACCCAGGCCAGACCCTGTGCACCCCTACCCCCAGCCCCACAAGTCTCGGGTACTGCTGTGGCGTGCCCACATCACAGTGTGTGTGCCCTGAAGGCTTTTGCAGCAGGTGGAGAGGCTTCATGGAAGCTCTCTCACCTCTCCGGTAAGGGAGCAGCTGGAGACGGGCAGGGAGACGGGCTGGAGACGGGCAGGGAGCAGCTGCAAGAGGTGTCACGTCTTTCATCAGGTCATATTGGCAAGGCGCTCAGGCACCTTCAGCTTTGCTCATTCGCCTGTGAAGTGCTCGATTCTTGGAAAAGAAGCCTATCTACAGCTCAGAGATGGGCACTGTTATGGACTGTAATCCGGAATTGTTGGAGAAGAAAAAGGAAAAATGGGGAAGAAATTACAGAAATGACTTGCTGATGTCAGCACGGTACTTTTATGTTAACTGTGAAAGCTGTAACTCACTGTTACTGTTCACTTACTGCTTTATACAGAGAAATAATAAATACAAACTACATAGAACATGAAAGCCTTGTCTTGACTTTTGTTAAAAAGCCCTACCAACACTTGATTAATTCAGATTTATCATCCTTTCATAGCTACTGTTAAAATAATTTTAGAAACCCTTTGTACAACGTATGGCTTCGTGATACCATAAATCATATGATCTGATATCATCAGATAAAAGGCTGAGGTTCTCAATGCCTTCTTTACGTCTGTCTTTAAAAGTCAGGCCAGTTATCCTCAGAGTACTCTACTCTCTGACCCGGAAGCCTTGGATGGGGAGTGGAATAAACCCCCCATGATTCAGGAGGAAACACAGACCTAGTACTTGGACTGCCACAAGTCCATGGGGCAGGAAGAGATCCATCCGAGAGTGCTGAGGGAGCTGGTGGAGGTGATAGTCAAGCCGCTTTCCATCATCTATCGGTGTTCCTGGTCAACTGGAGAGGTCCCAGAAGACTGGAGACTTGCCAATGTGACTCCCATCTACAAGAATGGTTGTAAGGAGGATCTGGGGTACTACAGGCCTGTCAGTCTGACCTCGGTGCCAGGGAAGGTTATGGAGCAGATTGTCCTGAGGGAGATCACACGGCATTTGCAGGACAACCGGGGGATCAGGCCCAGCCAGCATGGGTTTGTGAAGGGCAGGTCCTGCTTGACCAACCTGATCTCCTTCTATGATCGAGTGACCCGTCTGGTGGATGAGGGAAAGGCTGTTGATGTGGTCTACCTAGCAAAGCCTTTGACACTGTTTCCCACGGTACTCTCCTGGAGAAACTGGCAGCTCATGGCTTGGACAGGTACACTCTTTGCTGGGTAAGGAGCTGGCTGCAGGGTCAGGCCCAGAGAGTGGTGGTGAATGGAGTTAAATCCAGTTGGTGACCAGTCACGAGTGCTGGGGCCTGTCCTCTTCAACATCTTTTTTGATGACCTGGATGAAGGCATTGAGTACACTCTCACTAAGTTTGCAGATGACACCAAATTGGCAGGAAGTGTCGATCTGCCTGGGGGTAGCAAGGCCCTACAGAGGGATCTGGACAGGCTGGATCTCTGGGCTGAAGCCAATGGGATGAAGTTCAACAAGACCAAGAGATGGGTCCTGCACTTTGGCCACAACCACCCCAGGCAATGCTACAGGCTTGTGGCAGAGTGGCTGGAAGACTGCGTAGAGGAAACAGACCTGGGGGTATTGGTCAGTGCCTGGCTGAGCATGAGCCAGCAGTGTGCCCAGGTGGCCAAGAAGACCAATGGCATCCTGGCTTGTATCAGAAATAGTGTTACCAGCAGAAGTAGGGAAGTAATTGTCCCTCTGTACTCAGCACTGGTGAGGCTGCACCTCGAGTACTGTGTCCAGTTTTGGGCCCCTCACTGCAAGAAACACACTGAGGCTCTGAAGTGCATCCAGAGGAGAACAAGCAAGCTGGTGAGGGGTCTGGAGCACAGGCCTTATGAGGAGCGGCTGAGGGAGCTGGGATTGTTCAGTCTGGAGAAGAGGAGACTCAGGGGGGACCTTATCGCTCTCTTTAACTACCTGAAGGGAGGTTGTAGTGAGCTGGGGACAGGTCTCTTCTCTCTTAAACTAGTGATAGGACTAGAGGGAATGGCCTCAAGTTGCACAAGGGGAGATTCAGGCTGGACATTAGGAAATACTACTTTTCCAAAAGAGTGGTCAGGTGCCATGGTCAGGTGCCATGGGCTGCCCAAGGAGGTAGTGGAATCACCAACCGTGGAGATGTTCAAGGAATGTTTAGATGTTGTGTTGAGGGACATGGTTTAGTGAGAACTGTTAGTGATCGGTGCACGGTTGGATTGGATGATCTTGTAGGCCTTTTCCAACCTTTGTGATTCCATGATATGTATTTCAGATGGAGGCTGGAGGGAATTACAGAGGAAGTGAACTGCGGTACTGCGAAGAGTTAAGATATATCTTAACAAAATTAAATACATTTGTTACCTCGTTCAAGAGAAAATGCCATAAGGGGAGTAGTAAACTATTCTTAATACGTACATTAAATATTTTCACCTGGTCACCAGCAGTCTGTGATACATATTTTAGATGATGTTCCACGTCTTCAGAATCACTGATGGTAAAGGAGTATCAAGTATTTCTTACAACTTCTTTTTTTCAGTTTGTTTTTAGACTACTGAACTCATTTAAACAACAAATATAAATTACAGTCTCACTGGAATGAGTTTTAAAGCTCATGAGTGGGACAAGAATTCATATCTCTTGTGGAAAATTGGTGCAAAACTATGTGTTCCAGGCAAGGTAAGTTGTACAGAAGACATGTCTTATGCAGGGGTAATACCGTGTTACTTAGAAATTGCATTTGTAACAGCAATGCAATACCATGCAATGAGGCGGAAATTTTCTCAGAATTGTCCATGCATTAGTGGCATGTTTCAAAATTAACTCCTCACAGAAAAAAAGTCAGCCCTAACATTTCTTACTGAATCTATTACTATGGCATCATTCCATTACAGAATTTCAAACTATGCAGACTTCACCATTTGTTGCCATCGATCTTGATTCATATGTTCCTGCAGTTGTCCTTACACCTTAAGAAAAATGAGGGGATGGTGATGATCTGGGAGAAAGTTTTCTCCTCTGAGTGTGGGTGGCAACACTCAGAGCAAACAAACGACAAGGAAAGAAAGTACTGGTGGGAGTCTCCTAATATCTGAGTCATAAGATCACAAGGAAGGGGGATGCGTGATGCTGGAGCGGATCTGTATCGTGCTTGTTGCACAGCTCTGGACCAGCAGGAAAGAAGGGAACAAACCAGTAGCTAACAAATGGAAAGCCTCCAAATCCTCACTTGAGCATGGTAAAAAACCTAAAGCAATAGGTTCACTGAACCTGGGAAACATTTGTGAGGTATAGAGCTTTTGTATCCTTTTAGCTGCGCTGAAACAAGAAGTAATCACCTTAGAAAATGCGTGTATGTGCTGTATTCTACACATATTCTTTAAGTTCTAGAACAACCAGCTACACACCCAGACTGCCTGCTAAAGTGGCATCAAGGAAAAGGACTTGTGGGTACCACTGCAAAGCCAATAGATCTCAGAACAAAATGTGATTAAAAAATATTGGGAAAAGATGGCTTCATAGAAAAGCAGCTTCAGGCAAACTGCAGCTTATTGATTCCAAGCTCTAACAAAGAGAAGCAGCAGGTGGCAGCACCGGGGAGCGTCTGGCAGGGCTGGGATGAAATCTATCAAAACTAGAACAAGGTAGAGCAGGGAAAGCATGATTTGCAGGCCACGCTATAACTTAAACATACGTAGTTGATGACTGCATATTTTTTGTTCATCACATGGGAGAACACCTTGATATTCACCTTGCAAAAACATGCAGGAAAGTTATACTTAGCTCTTGGCAAGGAAATATTTCCTGCTGAGCGTATGTAAAAATCAGTGTTTCATGCAAAATGTTTAAACTGATTTCCAGTCAGTATGCATGTAATTATTTTAGTTACCTGTTTGGGTGAGTATGAATCCTGACAAATTACATAATACAGGGTCGGATTCTTTAAATTTCTTTGATACTTCCAGTAAAATGGAAGTTAGCAGCTATTCCTGGTAGGAAGACACATCCCATAGTTTCTTACAAGCAATTCTACAAAGCCAGGATCACTAAAAACCTAGAATTTCTTATATGTGAGAAAGGATTTTTTTCCAATTTTTCTTCATATTGGCTGTGCACATTGACATCTCAGTATTATGCTGCAGGATATATTGAAGAACGCAACAGGATAAGCCTTCAAGCAGTCTTCTAAATAAGAAATAATGAGGGATGGGGAAAAAAGCTCTCAGACAAAAAAAAAAAAAAAGAAAAAAAGAAAAAAAAATAGAAAAGAAAATAACAGCACCGAAAAGAAAATAACAGCACCTTCCTGCTATCTCCAGTAGAGCTGTGACTGCTGGATTCCAGGCAGATGAATTTAGATGTGTAATTTCAGAAGGAGGTGCCCCTCGCTTATACAACCAAAAGAGGAAAAGCTGTTCCTAACACTAAGAAACTTTTCACACATCTTAAACATGAACAGACGTGAGTATAGGCAATGATTTTCTCAAGCTATGGGAAGTGGTATGTATACCCATTTATAGTATTCTGCCTTTTTTCACAAATGAATACTCAGACACACATTACACTTTGTAGGCTGCAGTATCAGCTCATGCTATTAATACAAATGGTTTGCATTGCTGCATAGAGTTGTGTTTTGCAGTGGCTGAGTGCAGCTACATTGCCATTTCTGTCTGATTACAACGTGACCCTCGCCAAGGAGGCATCTATCACTGAGCACAGCACTGATGACACCTGGACCTACTGCAGGCATTTGTTTCAGAATATGTTCTTGATAGTTTTTCAAGCAAAGTAAAAGGTACTACACTCTTCCCAAACTGCAAAGCAACAGCACCTTAAGAGGGAGAGGTAACAAATGTCAAACCTTTTATAACAGTCATTCACAACCAGAAAACTTAAGACTATCTTAGAGCTTTGTTCTGTTAGTTTTCAGCTACAACACTTAAGAGGTTTCAAGATCTTCTACATGTATGCACAGAATATTTAGAATTGAAATATAAAATTAATTAAGAACACAGTTTACCCAAGTGCAAGACAGTAGTGTCTAATTCAGAATTCTAAAACAACCCTCTCTTCAAAACAACAAAAACACAAACAAGAAACAAACAACACTAACAAGAAAAAGGCAATTGTAAACGGCTCCTCAGAACACCCTTCAAAACTTCTTGCATTTTCTCTGGAGGTATGTGTACCTAAGCATGGTTAAAGGGCATGCCAGACCAAGTCCTCTGGTCTCCTCTACTAGGCAGCACTTGTGTTCTTCTACCACATTAAGTCAAAAAGTCTCAGTGATCTCTCAGATGAGAGTGTAATATACAGCTATATGTAGTAATATATTTTATACTTTTAGCCTAAATACAATTACTGATACAAAAGCAGAGATATCACCTTGATCAGTTGTGTTGGGCTGCCCTTCAACAGCAGTAAGAACAAGCTGCTTTCTAAAAACAAGATGATTTTCAGGATGCCAACAGAAGCGATCTGGCTCCTTCAGCAGCCTAAATGGAAATTTTCTGCCCAAAGAGAGATTCACATATGAAAGCACTGTAAGTATGTGAAGTTTAAGTTTTAAGTTTAATATGAAGCTTTAAAAACATATCATTTGTTATAACAGCATAACAATCCATAGCTACATAACATGTCTAGATTTAATGGGAATATAAAAGTTAGTGTTATGGTTATGAAATCCACCCTGGCAATGCAAAAAGACTTAAGTGCTGTAAACTACACTGTCATTAGGTTATGCCGACTTTGAATTGTATTTCCTTACAACAAGGCAAAATAAACATGTTATTTCATCGTTTTATTTTTTTATTATTCCTTAATTTTCAGCATCAAAACTGTAATTAATTAGAAGGACTACTGATGCCGGAACATGCGACGTCCAAGTTTGGGCTTCAGTAGCAGTGTGGATGCTCGGTACGGGCAGCACCCGTACTCCCACAAGATGGTGCTCTTCGTCAAAGAAATCCTCCACCGGTACTGCGGTGAGAGAGCCAGCAACTGGAAGGGGTTCAACACCATGTTACATACGCGAGTATACTCAGCGATACGAACGCAAACCTGCACGTTACAATCTCCTGACTAATAAACAATGAAAAAAGCACACTGAGGAGCCTGAGATGCTTGTGGAAATGGGATTTCGGCCCCGCAGCTTGCACTCCCTGAGCGCTCGAGATGCCGGCCCAGGTCAGCGGGAGTCCGTCCCGCACCGCCCGCATCGGCAGGGAACCGGCTCTAATCATCCCCCCCAGCCGCTGTCGGCTGGGATTTACTCGGTGAAAAAGCTTCGCTGACTGCAACAGGATTATTTCCCGAGTCAGGTACTCCGCAGGGTAAGCCGGGTTGTCAAAACATGGTTTTTGATCTCTCTTCATTTTGTTTCCTCACGGGGGAGATGTAAACTGATTACATATCTGACTGCTGTGGGAACGAGGTAAACACAAATCCAATAAAGTCACGAGTTACTCAAAGGGACATATGAATAGCGAAACCACACATAGCAAACTAAAATATTAATAGACAGGTAATGTTCTGCTTTTGATGAAAAATGTAGGCTTCAGCAGGAATTGTACAAATGTCTGTGAAGCCTGAACCCTGGTCCAAGGAGGGATATATCATATTATTAATATTTATTCATTTTAGGCCATTTTCTTTAACTTAACAGCATTTGCAGGTGTTGACATGTTTTCTTCAAATAAAGACTCTTCAAATCTTTCTTTCCTGGCCTGAGTTGCCCTTAGCTATATCAAAATTGGTTTTACCAGCAAACGAACTTTTATTGTAACTGGTAACAAACAGGGACACTGCCACTATCATACCTTCACAGCAGCAAGTCTACCTGTTCATCAGTGCCATGGAAAAGGAGGTTAAGCAGAAACTAATACGCTGTGTCAGTGGATCAAGATACTGGGAAGAAATCAAAGATACTTTAAGACTTCTCAGCCACACAGGTAAAATGCTATGAGAAGGAAAGCCGGAAGTATTCCAGATGAGCAGTGAGGAGGCTAGGCAGTCTGGTGGGCCAAGGGGAGAGAGTGAACCCTCTTTCCCCTTGCAAATCGCTCACCTCCCTGCTCCACCTCCCCCATGCTGTCCTTCTCCTTACTGACAAGGGGAGGGCTCAGCCCAGGACCATTTCTCCTAGGACTCACAGGACAAAGACTGGTAGTCAGAAGGAAGTCCAGAGACCATCCTTTTCTGCTTCTGTGGGGGATTGGCCACTCTTCTCCCTACAGCATCTCCAGCACTAAGAGCAGAAGGACCCCTGGAGTCCTTCCCTGGTCACCTTACATTTACAAAAAATAAAGCTGTAGAGATTCATCTGCATCAAGAACACAAAAAGCAGAGGAAAGTTACTCTCCGCTTCCTTTTTATGATGGCTATAACTTGTGTCAGCTCACACAAAAGGCTCAGTCTGATCTTTCTATCAGTGGATCCAGCCTAAGATGAAGCATAACAACCATTTGGATGCCTGTACATACTTCAAATTATTTTTCTCTCTTTCCCTTCTCCATCCAACAAAGTATCCAAAAGATGGCAGCATGTGAAACCACTATCGCTATCTCCAGACTTGGAAATTTCCATTTGAGCATAGCAAGCACCTGTTACCTCCTTGCCCTCAATAGACCAGTTTTGTGTGCAAGCATCTGTCAGTTCCTGTGAGCTGTCAGCTGGCTCCGATGCCACAGGGTGCTATTGACAGTTTTGTTCTCCCTTCTGCTCTTAAGGAAGGGATTGTGCTTAGGTGTCTCAGCCTTTCTTTTTGGAAGAAATCAGTAGTCAGGAAAGCTTACTACAACATCCTTTCCTGATCAATACTGTTCAGGATGACTAACAAGGTGCAGCATCTCAAATTTCAGCTAACTTACAGTCCTCGTTAGCTCAAGGCAGCTGGTTCAGTGAACAGAGTGACCCAATAATTATTTGAAATTACAGCATCAATGTGGGCCAGGAAGTCAGGCAAGTTTTCAGAGTAGCTGTAAATGTCTCAATAATTAAAGCTGCAGGTGGCTTATTTCCTGTAGCCCTCTCAATTCCAGAACCAAGAGAGCTCAACTGGAGGGAGAGTTTGCAACACTGTTGGTACAGTGTGCTGAAACACCAAAGAAAGTAATGAAACTTTATGTCCCCTCTACCCCAGCACAGAGGCAGCATGATGTAGGAGCTAGGAGAGGAATGAAAGTCAAGCTGAGGTCTTGGACTAAAGGGCCATTTTCATCACAAGAACTGTGCTCATTTCCTTCACTCTCATCAGAGCTGTGTCCAACTATCTACAATCAGTATCAAAATGCTTGCTGAGATTATATTTTCAATTAATTTGGACTCAACACAGGTGCTAGCAATACAACGGAAATCAATCAGTGGATAAATTATCAAACCTTCCATGGAAAAAAAATTCAAGGTTCCAATCTGAGGTGGAGAGCTTTTAGATTTTAGCGTTAGTCCTATGTTACGTATGTATACAGCAGCAAGCACAGAGGAGCTGAGACGTTTTGCACTGCTGAATTGCAAAGATTAATCTCAGAAATTATAATTAGCTGTCACTTTCTGCCTTAATCTATTACAGTTTATGTATTTAAATTTTCCTAGCATGCTGGTAACCAGATTTTCCCCTAAGGTTATCATTCTGTCCAAAACGAGCATTGTTCATGTCTGAGAAATTTTGTTTATTGATAAGAAAAACCTTGACTGAGCAGATAGGTTATTTTTTTGACACGTTTTGGTGGCTTTTCATTTTAAATTAAATATATTAGCAACGCAAAAGCCTTACACAAGCACATGAAACTGTATTTCATATCAATGAATCTAAGCAAATATATTCTACAAAATTAAGTTAAATTCACTTCTCTTGAAATATAGTATCAATAAAAATATCAATAGTGGAAATAGCTCAGTCTTAACATAAATGCTACATTTTAAATCTAATTTCTTTCAGCACGGATCACAGAATTTCCCAATATGACTATAATTTCAATTTTCTTCTGTGAACATGGTTTGACTCAGCTAGAAAACCCCTCTGGCAACGTGTTAAGATAGTCACTTTGCAGCACATATGCAGCAGAAGTTGTTTTTATGAAGCAAATAGGGATTTATGGCAATCTTTTAAAGGGAATCTCTGTCAAGGTTTTGAGAGAACCTCTTGCCTCATGTATTTAGTTTCAGTACATTGCTACTGTCTGTATCCTGATGAAGCTGTGCTTTAGGCACATATTAGACAGCATCGAGCAGGAAACAGAATAAACGTCAACATGATACGCTCTTCCATCCTTGTTTTCTTGCTTTTCCACATGTAGGCACAGTAAGAGGCAGACCCGAAAATCCCAGCTCCTAATGTTCCCAGAGCTTTGTCAGTGACACTTTGCTGTGGCTCACACATGAGGCAGAGCAGGAGAGGAGAAAACTGAAGAGAGCAAATTAAGAGCATGAAGCCACAGAGAGCAAAGCCATGGGGACAGAGCAATCGCTGAGCAGCTGGGAAGGAGAGGAGGAAAGCCATTAACTGGAGTTCAAAGAGAGAGAGTCAGAAGCTACAAGAAGGTAGTACAGAAAAAAAAAAAAAGGAATCATAAAAGGAATGAAATGTGAAAAAAGGAGTAATACTGGAGATTTTTGTCATATAAAGATTACTACATTCCATATAGACACTGCACACTATCACTGTCATTATCATAGTAGAAAGAGTATTCTACCTAATGAAAAAAGGGAACGGAACAGAGCCTTCAATCTTACGTCATGTTTGCCTCCATTACATTTTAAGTACCACCTTTGCTAAAATAATACATGTAACAATCTGGTTTGGGCAGAGACTTAGAAGATGGTTTTTATTTGTATTTCTTTTGATAACAAAGTGATTTCTGAAGGCAAATTCTGCATGTTTTTATTATCAGTCACACCACAGTGTTTTCACTGCACTACAGAACTGCATGAAAAGTGATATACAGCCCTTAAAATTGGAGTGCAACTGGCTGTCACTCTTGGGTGACAGAGGGTATCATAAGGTCAACAAGAACGAGGGCGATCTTTGCAAACACGGAGTAAAAACAAAAGCTAAAAGTTATACAAATAACTTGTTTTTTTTTTCTTTTTTGAAAGATTATATATTTCTCTTAAAAAAAGTCCCGACAAATGACAATGTTTTTTTCTCTACTGAGTAGCAATGGAAACTGAACATGTTTAATTTTTTAATTATAGAAACATGAGATGGTCTGAAACTGTATCAAAAAATACCAAATTTTTAATTAGCAAAGTAGTCTTCAAACTCAGGCCCAAGCTGAAGTTAAGGTTCTAATTGTATACATTGTTTTCTGGAGTCTCGTAAAAAAATAAAAATAGAGTATATTTTTCTTACTGCCAAAATGACACCCCTGCCAAGAAATATCCTCCCCCACCTTCTCTCTTCGCTTTCTCCTCAAACTGGAAGTGCCTATTAGGAAGTGAAAGCAATTGAATGGATGTATTCCACTAATGCTGGTGGGGGTGCATGGATTCCTGTATGTCCTAATGCATTGGAAATTTTTCATCCTTAAAGATCAATTGGGATGCTGTTTTGAATAGGATGCAATGAGAAGTTAGACTGCTTCTAATCATGGTGTTTTAAGATATCCCAAAACAGTGTAGTACAGAATTGAATACTTCCAAGTCCTGTACTACTACTATCTATTTTCCCTGTGACATATTGTAAACAGCTGTCTGGGACAAAAGCCAGAAAGGACAAGAAAAATCCTACACCTACCATACAGCAAAAAGTGACAATACAGCTCCAGTGACTCTGGAAGATATAGTAACAAGATATGCTTCACACACCTGAGGGATGATGTGCCATCCAGAGAGGCCTGAGACAGGCTCAAGCAGTAGACCCAGGAGAACCTCATGAGGTTCAACAAAGCCAAGGGCAAGGTCTTGCACCTGGGTCACAGTAACCCCCACTATCCATCCAAGCTGGGTGCCAAAGGATAGAGCACAGCCCTGCTGAAAAGGACTTGGGGGTACTAGTGGATGGCAAGCTGGACATGAGCCAGCAATGTGCCCTCACAGCCCAGAAAGCCAACTGTATCAACAGAAGTGTGGCCAGCAGGGCAAGGGAGGTGGTTCTGGCCCCTCTACTCTGCACTGGTGAGACCACTACTGCAGTACTGCATCCAGATGTGGAGTCCTCAGTACAGGAGATATGTGGATCTGTTGGAGCGTGTCCAGAGGAGAACCCCAAAAGCAATCCGAGGAATGAAACACCTTCCCTATGAGGTCAGGCTGAGAGAGCTGGGGCTGTTCAGTCTGAAGAAGAGAAGGCTGCGGGGAGACCTGATAGGGGCCTTTCAGTGTATAAAGAAGGGGCTATAAAGAAAGAGGGGGACAGACCCTTTAGCAAGATCTGTTGTGATAGGACAGGGGGGGAATGGTTTCAAGCCAAAAAAAAGGGGAGATCTAGACTGGATATAAGGAAGAAGATCTTTTTTTATGATACGGGTAGTGAAGCACTGGTTGCCTAGAGAGGTGGTGGAAGCCCTGTCCCTGGAGACACTCAAGGTCAGGCTGGACAGGGCTCTAAGCAACCTGATCTACTTGTAGCTGTCCCTATTCATTGTAGAGGAGTTGGTCTAGATGATCTGTAAGAGTCTCTTTCAACTCAGATAATTCTATGATTCTATGCTTTATTTCTACACCAAGTCCTAGCTCTGTTTAGGCAAAAGTTCCTAACGATTCTTCTCAAGACTTTGCCTGATTAAGAACATTTATTTGATGAGCTAATGGAAAAGTTAATCCAAATTCAGGGTCTAAACATTCTGAGACAGCTATTATTAGTAACAATAGTTAGTGCAGCAGGTGACAGTTGCACAATGAACAATTATTCACCCTCTTTATCTCTACTGCTGTTTTTTAATAGTTTGTGAAGAGAACTTTTTCAGCATTGATTCAATACTGAGTGAGTTTCTAATTATTTTTACAAACAACTCTTGGTTGTTTCTTTTTCTGAGAAGGGATGAGTATTCTCACCTGACATTGTTTTAAATGGATACAGTTAAGTCTTCTTGGAAAAGTGAACATAATTTAAATTATGATACCATCTGTAACATAACAGGAAGTACAGCTGTAACAGTGTAGTAGCAAAGTCCTTGGCTGCAGCAGTTGAGTATATGCTAAAACACAGCAGCCGTGGACATAGAAACAAAGGAGAGAATCTGCTTGCCCTTGGCAGGCCTGAGGTACACGAGGAACTCCAGAAAGTTACCCTTGCCTCTGCTGTCAACACTTAAATGAGGTCCGGGAAGAGGCAGATCCTGGCTTCACCTCTTCCAGTCACTCAGGTGCATTGCATGCTCCTGAGCTCCCCTGGGTTGGCCCTGCCTTCCCACCAGGTGCTCAATCACTATCATGATTTAGCATTTCTGCTACACCATCATTCATAGTTATAATTACAAAATTCACTTAGAATAACTTAAGAAATTTCTTGTACAACTGAACATGCCTGTAGAAAAATCATCTATTAAGTTATCTGTGAAAAAACTAGGAAGTTTTCATACATTCTGCAACAAAAATTCAGGGAAAAGTAATTTCAGCAGTACTTCCAGATGTTAAAAAGTAGCAAATTAAGAGTGGAAGTATTATGCAATGCATGGAGTGTGCTTGTTATGAGCTGCTGGCAACAAGTCACAGTTTCCTTTTTTCTTGGGTATCTGCCAATAGCAGTCATAACTGATGCCTTTAAAAAGTTATGTGTTTTCATTTTATTCTTATTACACTGTAAAGAGTATAACAACTTTGTATAAACTGATTTCATATGGTAGATCCATCACTTAATAAATGAAACATTACATGATTGTTATCTAAAATGAGATACTGGGCAAGCAGTACTTTGTGTATTTCTCAAAATGGGATGACTAGAAATGGTGTTCTCACAAGGTGCTTAATGTATCATGTTCATGAGCAAAATGGAACAGATTAGAGGATTCCCAAAAGCACCTCTATCAGAGCAAGATATGGACTTCAAAAGCAGAGGTTTAAACTTAGCCAGGGAGGCAGGCAAAGACATCTCCGATTCCCTTTTGTATCACAGGCAAGATCCTCACATCTGAAGTGCCTCAGAGCTCTGCCCTGCTTCTGTCTTCTCTGTCATTTTCTCTTGTTCATCATCTCTGCTCCAATACTGTGTGCTGTTTAGTTCTAGTTTTTCCACAGAAGCAGCTTTGTGCCAAAAGCTTGTGAAATAAATTTTGGTTTTTTGATCTTAAGCCTGGACAAATTTAAAACATGTATGAAGTTTAGCTACATGCTTCATTAACTTGAGTTGGGGATATAAAAGGGAAAAGCATAAAGATTTTAGATAGAAAGTACACATTTGATTTGTTTTTGTCTCTGACACTGTAGCTCATACATATGAGATTAGAATTAACATGTGAGATCATTTTTCTGTTTATCGAAATCAACAGCCAAAATAATTTACCACAAAATTGGATATATTCAGTCTGAGTCTATAAAAGGAGATTACAGCCACTTCAGCCAAAATGTACAGAGGAATCCTATGGGCAAATCTGAATAGCTGATTTTAGTGGTCCCCTTCTATCCTGCCTTTTTTACAATGTCCCAAATTTGTTATTTTAGAAGGTAATACATCTTCTCTTTCTCCCGTACTCCAAATGATTTATGTGCTAAATTTGAGAATTAAACAGAAAAGGGATTATTAGTTTAGTTTTGCTGTTTCACAAAGTGTGAGAAGATTTGATACACGTGAAAAGGCCCCTGGAAAGCCCAGCGAACAGTGCTCTGACTTTACAGCCCCTAACTGGTGCAACATCACGTCACTTATCTTCTCAGGCAGCCAGCTCATTCAATAGAACACTGGCCTGCAGACAGCTTTCCAAATTTAGCTGTGAGATAAGCAGTGAGGCAAAAATATCCTGAAAATGGGATGCATGTAATAAAATAGCAATCAAAATGCAATGTGCTGGAATTCACCTTGTAATTTTTATCATTTCCAGCAGAGAAGGGAAAAGGCAACAGAAGAAGCAGGGATGGTGGCAGAACAGCTAACAGGCTGTCTCTGAGTTCTGATTTAATCTCTCTCTTTTTTTTTTTTTTTTTTTTTACGATGTTTGTGTTGCTTCTTCTTGATAACCACAGTATGATTTTTTTTTCATTTTATAAAGTTATCGAATATCAACAAGAACTGTTACATGACAATTTTCAGAACAACCAATACTTGACCTTTCCTGTAAAAAGCTCTGTTTGCCACAGAAGACTGTATCTTGAGTCCTTTTTAGCACCAACAGCCTGGCTTGAATGAACTTCATGAGACTCAATAACACTTACATATCATATATCCAATGAATCCATCAGGTATTAAGCCTGACAACGATAAACATGTCAGAAGCCTGACTGATTTTCTTGTGGTCTGAATAATAGTTCCTTTGTTAGTTCTCTGCAATTATCAATTGTTGATTGTGATAAATTTCAGATGTGCTTTGCAGCTAACCAAAACTTGCACTGCACACCTTCAGACCAGATTTCCATACAAAATCTCAACATTCTGTTAAATACTTAAGCTCTTGAATCCAAGCTTTCAATAACTGCTACTTCTATTAAATTGCTTTAACAGTGAATTAAATGAAGGCTAATATACATATTTACCTGGGTTTGACCTATACTACTCTTGCAAAATCTGATATATATATATTTTTTTAAATAAGGAAAATAAGTCCACTTTAGCTCTTTCACTTCCTCATGTAAAATTTGCCCCATTTGTCTCTGCTAAGGGGCTTCTTCACTGAACTGTTTCCTAACATCAAGATACCACGCTGGCCAGACATTAAAACAAACAAACAAAACAACAGTAACAACAAAAAAATCAGGGGCTTATACAAGTAACTTGGAGGCACCTGATTACTGGGGTGGCATCCAAAACCTTGTATTAGCACCAAGGCTTCACAGAGCGCACAGGAAATTAGGTATCTCAGAATAGCAACCATAAATACAGACCAGCTGACTGAGAAGTTGCTAGATCTGTAAACGTACTGACTTTTCCTTGGTGTTTGTAACAGGAACACAAGGTAAACCATAAGTGCCCCTCATTATAATGCTGCCACTGAAGGGATTAAATTTCGGAAGAGTAGAGGATTATTCACAGTCCCTAACTTGACAATTAGCCAGTGAGTTTTCCTCAGGCTTCCTCTACAGAGCTATCTCAGCAGATCTACCTCCAGACTACGCAATTTAAATAAAACATATGCTTAAAGGTAGGTGATCTAAAGTTGTAGACAGCTAAGCTTACAGCAAGTTCTGACGGAATTGGGAAATCTGTTGTAGCCCATTAGGACAAAGCAGACAAAATGCAGAAAATGGGTCCTCCTTAGTTCTTCAGAGTAGGCTATATTTCATTTCCTATTTTCTAGTATAATAATTCCCTGGGCTGCAAAAGGCTATAATTATTGACCACATATGGCAACACAGCTATAGTACACATTTCTATTATTTAGATTGATTTGGCCTAATGTTTTGAGCAGAACTGCCTGGCTATCTCTGTAGGCTGCCCAATATTTCTGGGACATGGCAAGAGAAAGTAGACAAAAGGGTGTATTTGTAAAGTCCTTCTAAACCTCTCTGAAGAATATCTAAAACAATGTCCACGTTTATATGCATATATCTTCAAGCTTGCTAATGGTTTTTGATGCACCTCTGAAGAAGCATCAGGGAAATTGTTTGTATCACCCTGATAAAGCTTTGATCCTCTGAGAGCTTGCTTTTTCATGGAGGTATACTGTGACACCTTTCAAATATCTCTACCCAGCACTTCTCAGCCTTTTTAAATTTTTGGTAGGCCAAATTACATTTCTAGGTCCCCAAAGAACTTGATTTTGCTGTTAGCAAAGCTCTGTTCCTGAAGTTAATACACACGGATCTCAACAAACAGAGACATGTTTAGGTCTATCTGAGGAGCTGCACAAATGACACACTATGATAATGTGACTGTACTGAACTGGAGTTATGTCCTAGCGGTAAAAACACTTGCACAGCTTAGGAGGTTGTGAACCAGAGCTCCCAGCTCAAGAAGAAAGCCCTAGCTTCCAAGCAAATGCCTATTTTGTGTGGCATCTCCTGCTATGCCTCTTGCCCATGCTGGGACTGCAAAACATGACCAGCAAGAAGAACTTTGGACCAAACCTGAATTCGGGAAATTTGACTGAAAGAGGATTAATTCCATGATTTTCTCTACAATTCCCAAGGACCAGGCACTGGAACTGCTGGTTTGCTTCTTCCTAACTGGACTAACCTGATCTGTGGTGTGCTCTGGCTCATCCCTTTCCCACCCGAGAGGTCTTTGCACTTCTGGCTGCCTAGCACAGCTTCCATGGGCAGGACACTGTGAGGCCCTGCTGACAGCTGTGGAGAGTCCATTGGCTAGGTCATTTCTTCTGGGTGACAGAGCTATGGATCCAAGCTAAGAAAAAAGACCCCAGATCTCCTCCTCTAACTTTTTGACTACAAATCACCTATGAAGAGAGCTCATTCTTCTGAGTCTTGAATAGTTCTGGGAAGCACTAAATGACATGCTTACACAGAAATATCTGGTATTTCAAGTTTTTCACTAGGTGTTTTACAAATCCCAGTCTGGCATGCAGATACACTAAATTACTTCATAGACATACAAAGACTGCTTGTGAAACTAATTTTGAGGTTCAGGCTGCTACTGTTGTAAGATTTATAAAAGTATTTATCCTTTATACACACGGAGAGTTTGAACAATTGTACTAAAAGATTGAATTGGATTAGAATTAAGAAGGAACAGCAGACCAATCATAAGCTGTATGTGAGAAACTTAGATAAACGCTTTGGTGACATTAGCTCTGCCCAAACTACTGCCTGTTCTAAACTGGCAGAGACACTGGGAACTCCAGCTCGAGCTTTATGGCATGGAGAGAGTGGGAAGGAGGGGAAGAAGTAACAGACTGGAAGAAGCCACTTCGACTCACACTGCTCAAAGAAAGACCAGCTATATTTCATAAAGAAAATGGAGATTTCTTTAGGACAGCATACGTCTAATACTGTTCTTGAATTATTTACCCTTGCGTTTGATTTTTTTGTGGTGGCAGGCCTGAATTTGCTTTTATAATCAATAAATTAGACTAATGTGAAAAATTAGTTATGAATTACTAGTTAAATTAGGAAGTTCAGCATTATCTATGCCCTTACTAGATTAAAATCAAAGTGGAAGATTATATATATATATTCTACATGCTCCGTAAACAGGCATTGCTAAGCTTTTTACACTAGGGGGCACTTTGCTTATTCCCTTTCCATTCCATTTCATGGAATGGGTGCACTATATCCCGTATAGAGTTTTCTAACTGTCTGAGCTCCAGAAGCTTTCTGTGGTTTTGTAGTTTGGTTGCTTTTTTGGAGTTAATTTTTTCTCTTTTTTAAAAAAAAATTAGATTTTGCAATAAGTACATTAATGTGAGTGCCAATTTCTAGTGTATATCTGTCTGAGATAACTTTGCTGATGTTAAATTGTAGAAAAAATAAGACAGATCTTCAATCTGAATATTTCAAAGTACTGAAACTATTGAAAATTAACCTTAATTTTAACTGTTTTTGTGATTTTATTGCCACGCTAGTATAAACTATTTGAAAGTAAACATACTTTTAATGGGAACTTTAGATCATTATATAAGCTAAAAGAGGTTAGCTCATATTTTGCAAAATACAGCAGCCATTGAGCTCGGAAGACCAACTCCTCTCTACTACTGCGAGAAGACCAAGACTTCAAACACATACAAGATATTTTACTCACTGTCTCCTGCAAAGAGATGCAAATTGCTACCTATAGTATACCTATTCATAATGTCAGCAACTCATACCACATAGGAATTCTGTTATTACCATTTTGAACGCTCCCTTTTTAAATACCGTCTGTAAAACAAAGCTAGTAGCAAAGCTCAGACTCATTCTTTTGGGATAAGAATTTTTTAACATGGTCTACTATCCACATGATGTCTCCTATCCGCTTGGGAAAACAAAGATAGACCAACCTCCCTATATTTTTCATACTCAGGGCATCTTCTCTCTTGTGGGCCTGAGTATGTAGAATAGAAGTAGATAGATTTACCTAAAACTCCAGACACCATACTAGATTCTCCCTTTAGTTCGGCAGGTTCCATGTTTTAAAACATGAAACCTGTACTGTTCTTCTCAGAGTCCATAGAAGATAAAGTTGAAAACTAGACAAGAATCTTTCTTCATCATATTAAGTCATTCACTCCTTATTCTCCTGTTTGTTCTGATACTGCTTTGCCATATCTGAAGGTAAGAATATAAACCTGAGGAGCTAATGATTCAGTCCTGTACTAACGGAAGGACTATCTGCAGAAGTGGAGACACTTTCAGGGTTATGCAGTCTTCCATCTACAGCCATTGTTGCCTGGCATATATGTCCTACGGCAAGGTTTTGACCTACTTGAGAACAGGCATTATGCCATCCAAACAGATGGGCAAAAGCGTAGACAGTCAGGAGACCATGTTTGTACATCAAGCATGGATGATGAGGGCATGATTCTCAGCTGAGAACATTTAAATAATTGTTCATTCAGAGCTTATGCTTCTGCCACAGAAAGTAATGTGTCACCATTAATCAAGCTTGGAGTTCAGTGCCCTTTAGGAAAAGCACTGTAATGTAAGGTGAATATGACCACCTAAACAGAATTCTGAGAATGGCTGGTGTGCAGCCCAATTACAGAAGTGATTGAGTTTTAGTCTCACTCCTGCTACAAACTTCATAAAAATGATCCTGAACAATTCAGCCATACTGCTTCCTTCCTTGTCTTACCATATGAAATTACATATTATACAAGGGGCACCGTGTATATAAATAAGTGTTTTCAAAGCATCTACTGTAAAAACATATCCACGTAACTACACATAACTACAGCTGCTTTATCATTTAAATCTCTCATATGAAATTTTGGTATAACAGGTAAAAATCTCCATTTGTAGGCATAACAAGTTTCACATGGCTAGAGGATATTGCTGGCCTTCAGTATCATGAGGATTTTATTTTTTGAAAATTAAAGCAGTTAATCTGTGAGCAGAAGTGGGCAGAATTGCAATTGCTTCCACTTTGTCGTCTACAATTTCACATGCTTCATTGATTTTCAACATGATCAGCATGCAACATATAGATGAGTGGGTATAACAAATGATTCCAGACTAATGCCAACATTAATAATAGTCATTATTGTGTACTAATTTGTGCTAAAACCATTTTGGACAAGAAGCAAATAGAAAAGACATATGTTGTATACATATTTTTGCAAACTAGACCCATACTAAGCAAGATATAAAAACATTAGGGACTATACAGAAACAAATTAGGCCATAAATGCTAAGGCAATTGTCAACTTACAGAAATAATGTGTGGGATGTTATTAGAATATAAAGCCCAGACTTCTTTCCAGTGCTTGTAGACATGCAACTCATAAGTCAAAATTAAGCTACCTGCAAAGTAAGACCTAAAGATTGAATTTCAAATAAGTACCAATTGATTTTGAACACCCAGCCTGAGAACGTTTTCCTACATCATTTTCATAAGGCAGTTCATTAGCAACACACAAGAGCTACATCTCCTTAGTTCATTAGTCTCAGCAGCTTGAGTGGGACTATTTACAGAGTAGATGCTGTGTAACGTGGTGAAAAGTTATTCAAGTACTTCAGCACACTTACAAGAAACCAACTTTTAGAAGAACTTTGTAAATACTATCAATATTGTTTGCTGCTAGTGAGATTCTGATAGAATGGATATGATATTGTTACCATAGTTATATCATGCTGTCCATTAGCAGTTGAGTTTCAAGAAAATATACAGAACTGATTTTAAAAATAAGTGCATGTATGGTATTTTAAAACAGATGCGTTATACAGCCTAAGAACCGTTCTGAGAAACCAACGTATCAGCCAACAGATTAGTAGTATTGTCAATGTTAGTTGAGCTAACTAATTTCAGGCAAAGGAGTCATCCTTCAAATATATGACATGTATTTATTACCCAATTCACAGTGGTTTCAGTGCAACAAAGCAGCAGTGAGTCTTTATGATGACTACAATGTCAAAAGAAAATCAAATCAGTCATTCTGAGGATTTTCCTCAGATTGTATTGTGGCTGCTGTACTCTTCACTGTTGATGACAGAGGAGGTCCAACACAGAGGGCATGCCATGATCTTTAATGTGTACATGATATAGATAGGAGTCATTCTTAGAGCATCGTTATAATTACGGGACATAGGGAGCAGCACAGCTGCACCTCCTGAGTTCTTGGAAGATCACTCATTTGTAGCATAAACAGGAATGTGGCCTTGAAAGCAATGCACGCCATTAGAAGTAGCAAACTGTTCCTCTATGCCATCACCTTCAGTAGTGGATGACAGATTTCTAAGGGCATTGCCCTGAGCAAATTTCCTGTTGAATGAGTTGTTCTTTTGTCTCTCCCTCCCCCAGGCACACAATGTCTCCTGCATTTCTCTTCAGGTAATATGCCTGTATTTATCACACTCGGGGTCTCTTACAGGCACAGCCTTTTCTTTTTATATGTATCTGCAATTAAGTGGTAGGAATGTAAATCTAACTGCATTTTACTATTTTTAGTATCTGTGCTCTCCTGAGATGATCAGTTATAAAAATGATTTTCAGTTTAGGAAGTAATGCAATAACAATGCAAGTCCTTTACAAAAAGAGGAGGAAAAGCTGGGAGCGTATTAAAGAAGTCTAAAGAAATTCCTCAAGCTGTGCATATTTTCCTCTTTTTTTATTGTTTTTAATATTGCCTTATTCTGTACTTATGTATTGTGATTACATTAGTAACAGCAAGAGTCTTCAAGCTGTTTCTTAATTTTTGGTTTAGAAACAATTGTATGTGCAAAAAAAAACATTTAATAAACAATCCTAATTTGTTTATAAGAAATGGCGTGCCTTGTGACTACTGTATGAATATATATGACAAAATGTATTATATTCAGATTCAAGAACATCACACAAGGAGGAATATTTTTCCATTTCTGTTAAAAAAGCGCATACCCAGACTTCCCCTGGGAAGTGAAACATCTGGAAAAGTAGTAATTATCAAGACTGTACTTCATACATATCATGTAAAGTATTCATATTCTTTCTAAATGCATATTTAATTTATTTCATTTTTAGAGAAATCTCAGTCAAGTCATTAGCTTGAAGCAAGCACATTTTATCATGCATCATTAGCATCCTCACAGGGAGCATGGCTTTTGTTCATGTGCCTCTCTCAAGGAAATGAAAAAATTTCAAAATAAACAAGATATAATTACAATTCTTAATTTTTAAAAATATATCTGAAGCACACGAAACCAACCTCTCAAACTGACTGATAACACAAGAAGTTCTAGTATACACCCAGAAAAACTTGGAAAGCATCCATGAGGGGCCTTCTCCCCTTTTCTGGGACTGATATGATGACTTACAGTTTTTCTAAAATTGCCATTTTGTGGCTGTTGCCAACAAGAGCTAACATCCCAAACTCACTGCAGGAATTATTATAGTCCATATTCTCAGAGGATCTCCTGCAGTGAGTACAGGCCACCAGGCTCTTGAGAACTGTACTGTTTTGCTAGAACAAAGCCAAATGCCTCTATTACATAGAAAATTTTAGTCTGGGAAGTTTAATAACATAAATATTCCCACCTTTCACGACACTGTGCCTGATGTAGCTGACAGATACTACTGTGTGTGTAGCTGGCCCAGGACGATCACAGAGAAGTACTGCATATTAAAAAAGATCCCAACGTTTGAAGGGCCTACGTAAGCCTCTAGAACTTCCTAACTGTAAATGTTTCCTGTTTGAGGCTTTACATTTGGCTATTAATCTGTGTGCATTACATTTTCATACAAATATGCTCAAATTCTATATTGCAAATAAAGAGAGTTCTGTTCCTCTCGGGTGTTGTCTTCCCTTTTTAAAAAATTATTCAAAGATTATAGAATCATAGAATAACCTGAGTTGGAATGGACCCTCCAGGATCACTAAGTCCAACTCCCAGCTCCAAACAGAACCACCTAAAATCAAACCCTAAGTCTGAAAGTTCTGTCCAAACGCTCCCTGAACTCCAGCACTTCGCCCTGGGCAGCCTGTACCAGTGCCCAGCCACCCCCTGATGAAGACCCTTTCCTTAACTCCCAGCTGCCCCTCCCCTGACACAGCTCCATGCCGTTCCCTCGGGCCCTGTCGCTGTCACAGAGAGCAGAGCTCAGCGCTGCCCCTCCATCCCCTGTGAGGAGCTGCAGCTGTCATGAGGCCTCCCCTCAGCTCCTCTGCTCTGGACTGAACCAACCAAGGGACCTCAGCTGCTGCTCACACATCTTGCCCTACATACCCTTCTCCACCTTCATATCCCTGCTTTGAACTCTCACTAATAGCTTTATGTCCTTCAAACCTGCACACAGTGCTGGAGGTGAGGCTGCAACAGATAAGAGCAGAGTGGGACGACCCGACCCCTCCCCTCACCCTGCTGGCAGTGCTGGGCCTGGTGCACCCCAGGGTACTGTTGCCCCTTTGGGCTGCCAGGGCTGTTAGGACAGCCCTTGAGCAACAGGTTTGTAAAAAGCGCTTTTAAAGGAATGATTTCTTAGGACATTAAACTTCTACATAAAATGTGCAGCTTCGTCCTTTTGATAAAGTATGTAAAATTGCATATTCAACAAAAATTCAGTTAAATTTTCAATTAAATTAAATAAAGTTCCTACTATATTTCTTTTTCCTCATAGAATAATTGTTTATAAAAGCTCTGGCTGGAATAAAACTATTGTTCTAGCAGAGGAGAAGGTTTAAAGTTCAAAAGATAAGCTACTGACATTTTTTTCCATCTCGGGTTTATATAACTAGTGCTTGCTGATCCCCAAATCCCTTCTCTAGCATCTACACTCCCATTCCTCTACCGGGTGAAAAAGGTTGCGACACCGAGGATTTTATACAGTGAAGTTTTAACAAGGAGACCAGGGGATAGAGCTAACTAACAGTTCTGATACCTTCCTAGTTGGATACCAGTACAAAAGAGAAAAGAAAGAACAGCAAATACCTATGTATAACTAATGTCTTCAAACAGAATCTCATTTTTCCAATGCATTTCTACTATGTTTGAAGTTCTGAAAGATGACTGCATCACCTTACCTGCATGTTTGAATGCTATACGCTACCATACTTAGCTGTAATGATACAGCTAAATTCTTCTGATATATCTGGCATCAATAATAATCCATGGGGTTATTCAATTATTCAAGCCCTCTCCAGCTCTTATATGCATCATGTGTCTTTCTTTTTGAGCTTTTTGCATACTACTGCAGAGAGACATGCACAAAAATGCAATGTAAATATCGATGTTTCAGCTTCTTATGCCTTATTCTCCTCAATGATTAGTACCAGCAAATAGCTGTTTCTTGTAGGTGTCTTATTGCCTACAGGCTTCTTAAAAATATAGGTTTGAATGTTAAATATAAAGAAGTCACATTTTTCCTGACTACACTTTTCATAAATAATTTTGTTTAAGATCAGTCAAACTATTTCAAAGAGCAGCCTCTGATCTGCAGATGATCCAAGTGCTGGTAAGAACCTGCTTACACAGCAAACATAGCTTATGTAATACATGCGCCTCAACTGAGGGAACAAAAACAATTCTAGGCATAAGACTTCCTGAGTATATACTCAACAAATTGAATCTGATTTTCACCTAATGTGAATGTTTTTGCTGAATATTCATGCCATTTGATTTATTTGAGAAAAGATAGAAAGGACAAGACAAAAGAGTCTTGTTGAAAATGAAAATTAATCTTTTCAGAATATTTTTGCTACATTTCCCCAAGCAGCAAGAATACGTGGCTCTGTTAATTTCCCTAACAGCCGCTCACAACATAGGCAGCTACTCAACTACAGGAGCTCCTGTTTGAAGGTTGAGAAAATTGTCACCATGCGCATTCAAATAGTTGTAATGTTTTCTTGAAAGCTTTCACATTTTCACAACTACATTTTTATTTCTCTTTAATTTTTTAAGAATTTCCCTTTAGTTTCCACTGAGTAGTAAGTATACGGGAAATAACTTCATTTACCTACAAATATTTAAAAGGGTCTACCACACACCATGAGTTATAAAATGAAAACTCATGGCTTTTAAATGAAAGACAGAGGACTAATCCATAAGAGACATACTAATTTCCCCAGATCCGGCAAATTTATTTTATAGATGCATTTAACTTTAGAGCAAACAAAAGGTAGCTTGACTCATGTCAGTCACCTTTGACTAGAAGTGAAAACATACATAACCCTGCCAAACACTCAGAGTTTGTATGCGTTCCTTTCCCAGTGACACCCGCTGTGCGTAGGCGACTTAACCCCACCACGGATTCCCCTGGAAGTGACACAATCAGAGCAAATTCCCACATCCCTATCCTCTGGCCATTTTATCTAAAACACAATTTCACTATCATGTTAATGCCTCCACTTTCATTTGCCAACCTCTTACTTCTTTTTTCCTTCTCCTGATATAAGAGCATTCATCCATTAAAGAACCTCCTTAAAATGATAATCTGGTGCGTATTCAATATTTCTGCCTCCAATAAAAATAAAAAAATAAAAAAGTCATGAGGGGGAATTAATCTGCAACAGAATGTCAGATGATTGAATCAGTGGTGCAAAGATAATCAGGAAGAAGGGGAGAATTTGACAAGGCAGAAATTACCATCATCCCTTTGGACATGGGTTCACATAAGGGAATAGACTGATGAATACAGTGCAACTCATCAGCTTCTTGTGTTAGTATCAGAGTGAAAAATTCATTTTTTCCTCTTTGGCTGCAGGCTGTTTTCTCTGCACTCTAGTTGGTCAGTCAAAGTTATGTCCCAGGCTTTTTTCAGATTCCATTTAGACTGAACTTGAATCAGTAGTTAAACTCCTTGTACACCTCTGAAAGAAATTCCAGGTAACAGTAGAAATGACAGTAATTTAAAATAACCTTGGTAGTTCCTATAACTCGCAGCAGACATAGCTGGCAACTCATGAACTTCAGGCAAATTCAGAGTGCAGTGACTTATTTGGTATAGATCACTCTCTCCCACTCTTTCATTTCCTCCCCCATCTCTCATATTGGAAGCTTAGAAGAGAGGACCAGGAACAGAGGTATCTCTCCAAAAATGGTCTTCCACAGAACATTTCACTTTCATAGCTGTTGCCTGGCACAGCTAACATCAAACAATTCACATACCAAGGGACAGTCCCTAATATATACGCTTAATTATATAGTCCCCCAGAGAAATTATATATATACAGTTACAAAGTTGTCAACAAACCTGTTTACTTCTTATAAACTTGAAAAAATAGGCATTTTATTCATAAAGTATGGGTCAGCAAATGCCAAACTTTTATTTGTTTTTCAAAATACCATGATGAGTCCCAGAAGGTTTATTTTTGAGGTAACTTTCTTTACAATGCACAGAATGGGAACAGAGTAAAGGAGATGGTTGCAAGAAAGGATTATGTAAGCTAGAATGAGAATTTGTCCCTACCATTCAATGCATATTAGTACTACAGAACAATTAAGGCTACAGAGATAAGAAAGATCTGCATTTACAAATGAAGTGTAGAAAGTGTACTGTATACTTTATAGTAGCAAAAAGCATGCATTACACATAGAGAAAATAGTGTTAGATACATTTGCTTCACATGCAAAGTACTGATCTACAAAGTTAAGTGAAGTTTAGAACTCAGCTTTTGATCACTTATTTACAACTAAATAGTCTCAATGGAGAAAAAAGAAAAAAGCTTATTCAAGAGAGGAATTTATTTTAAATTGTGAATGTGTGTCATATGCTATTTTGCAGATACAAGAATGGGGCAGCACTGCTCCAAAAAAAAAAGTATGCTCTTTTCATTATTCATATAAGTAGTTGTGTTTTTATAGGAGTTTCTGAACTATACTATTCTGCCCTAAAACGTCAGTTTGTAAAAACAAAATCGTTTTATATGAACATATTTTTTTCAGTATTTGCTTCTCTTGAACTTTAAGAGGAAGTGTCACGATACATTTTAAATAACACTAAGTGTGATAAAGTATTTTAATTTTTAAATTGAGGGTTTTAATTGACCAACACTAAAGTACATCTATAAGTTTAGATTTGCCAGAGGGGCTAAGATCTTACTTCCTGAGATGTTCAGCTCATAAAATTCTGTCTAATTTCTACAACAGAGTAGAACACAAGTTCATTCTTCATGTTTTTCCCACCAAAACAAAAGGCTACTAAAAGAAAGAGTAAAGATGTGTTTAAAAAAACCTACAAATTTCCATTATGAACTCAGGAAACAGAAAGCATGTTTCTCTTCCATATAACTTGCTTCCTTAAATCAGTCTTGGAGATCTTTTTGGAGACAGCAAGATGTTATAACAAGTAGTCTATGGTACATACAATCTTCTTGGAATCACTTTGGTGTTCCCTGCTTATTGAAAAACTATGCAGTTGCATGAGTAACACACATCTGTCCAAGTTATGGCAAGTGGCTGATTTTTTTCTCCCAAGCAACTCAGTCTAAATTTGAACTTTAATTGTTTGTTAATAAAGGGAAAGAAACCTAAGGAAGACCTCAGAAATAGCAAAGCTTCTGTGTTTCACTATTGTATTTGGCAACAGCAGAGAATATCTGATTTATTGTTATGCAGCACGGCAAATCTGGAGATGTCATTCCTACTTCTATGCTACTTAAATACAAATTTCAGTAAGTTTTCAGGCTGATGTCGCTGACATGCCTTTTGATCACTCTTGGTATGTATTACTGTGTTAGTAGTTGATATCTAGACATCCTTACATTCGCACCTACTACTGTATTTGAGAATAGATACAACAGAGAAAATTAATAGATAGTTGAGTGCTAGTGAATTTTGAGATACGCTATAGTTAGCACATGATGTCTTTTATTAGCTCAACATTTACATTTCATTGTTGCTTCCTAATTATAGACACAAAAGTTGAAAAAGGAGAGAAACTGATTTTTTTTCCTGACAATCTCTTTTAGTGAATGCTTAAGACCTGTCATATGTGAAGATAAACTCCTTCTCTTTCCCATCCTATCTTTTCAGTGGTATTGATCTGGTCTCCTGTCTTTCTTTGATGGCAAAAAAAGAAAAACAAAAACTCCAACAAACAAAAAAACTACATAAGGAAAGGAAAGCAAACAAAACAGTCCCTGACCCTGAAAGAGCTGACAAAAATTCAACTAGATTACAGTGTGGAACTGCACAAGGTCAGATCTCTCTGTGCCAGAGAGGTCTGTCTTCTGGTCTCAATAAAGTTGAGCACTTTGTATAATCCTTCTCATAAACTGACTAAACTCCGTGGAGTGCAACTTTTTTTTTTTTTTTTTTTACTTCATCATATCTTCCACCACTGCCAGAATTAATAACACGTGGAAGAGTTCTCATCTGTCTCCAACAAGTTCTTTGCACTTTCTAGCCATGTTAAGAACAGTAGTTACTTCAGTTGATGTTTTGCAAAGTTCGGCTTTGCACAACCTAGAAAAAAATCAGACTCATTCTTGGCAGGAGAGGAGAAACATTAATTCAGAGATCTCTCAAATAATAGCTGCATAAAAATTCTCCAGAAGTTTCAAAAGCACACAATGAAAAGATCTAGCATACTTAACTTGAGCAACACTGCCCATTCTTACTCCCTTTTCCTATCTAGCATCATGTATCCTCAATGCATTCGGATCATGTTCTATGGTCCTGTGATATATTGAAATTTGTCTTTCGTATCTCTAATTTGAACTGAAACTTGCAAGGATTTTACTCACATTAGCCAAAGATACAATGTTGAAACACTTAACTGCATAATTGCCCTGTTTAATCTCCCCTAGTCTGGCTACATGTAAGTGACACAGATACATATGTTGTAATTCTACTGCAACCCAAGATGTTGCAAAGTTACACCCAGAGTGGAAAGTACTGCTTTGTCTAGAACAGCTGGGCTGTATTCAGATGGGATCAAAAAGAAATTAAATCTAAACTGGAGCACTTTTATCAACAAACTCACAGTCAGCCAAGGATATCTTGAGTAATTCAAGATGCAGCTTCTCATTCACCATTTTAGCTGACAAGGTTGCAAGGAGTTCCTTTGCAAACTCTTCACTCAATAAAAAAAAAAGCACAAAATAGAGATTAGATTATGTTTCTGGTTTCTGTTGTCGGGACAGATAAAGTTGAATGGAATTCTATTTTTGAAGATTCTTCTGCTAAGTTGCATATTCCAGAGGCAGGCTACCTTGTATTATTTCCTGATTGCCTTTTCCTCTTGTTTACTTCAGTCAAAAAGCGGCAGATTTCTCTGTGGGTACTGTTACATGTAATGTATTATGGAAGGTAAAGGATGAAAACAAGTGATCCTTATCCAGCTAATAATCACCAATAACAGTGCAAAATTGTTTACTATCAAGGAAATTACTGCTCTCACGGACTTCTCCAGACTAAAAAAGCAGAGCGAAAGAGTATTTTTCTCAGATTCTTTCTTATTTGTTTATGAACTATTTCTGGAGGTCACCTGAGTTGCGAATGAACTGTGTGAACAGGAATGGGTGGGAGGAAGGGTTGATCAGCAGGAACAGATCAGTGTCTTCACACATAGCTTCCATTTCAAATAGGAACATAACAGAAATGCAGATTGAGTGGAGGAGCAATAGGTTAGGAGCAAAAAACTCTGTAGCTTTGTGGAAGAATTAACAAACATAAGTAATGTCTGAAATGTAGAGGTTTTCATGAATGGGCAAATTAACAAGCTGTGTCATACTGCTGTGAGTAATGTAACATAAAAGTCTAATGAAGGACTATTTTCACCTAAAAGCACCTTTTGCTGGTTTTATTGATATTACTTGACGTAACTGAGAAACTTTTTTTGGTAGATACAGATAAATGCATGTTACTAACCCCACATTCCTTTTTAAGAAGTCATATTTTAAAAAATTAGGAATACTTTTCCAATATGGAGTCTTGTATTTGTATAAAATTTCAGGACATGACAGTTTGGGAATCTTAATTCCTAAAATTTCTGCAGACAGCAAAAACAGATAAAGGAATAAATAAGTAATTGAGAAAATTTTGTTTTAAGACTAAACTTCCACTTCAGTGGCATAAAACTCGCATCATGGTTAAGGAGAGAGACAGCTATGTCATTAGCTTGATCAGAAAAAAAAGAAAAAGATAGAAGCTATTGGGATATTCATTGTTAACATTATTTTTCTATGAAAGCTACAGGTATGTGATGCTCCTAAACTTAATGTGCCTTATGCATTGATACAGGAAGAGGAACATTTGGATAAAACCTAACTACAAAATATTATCCAGTGGAAGTGATTACACGTGGAAATTATATTGTGTTGGTTTGAAGAGTAAACAGTGAAATGGTGGATGGAAAGATACTTGATTTAGACTGGATTGAAATTAATCTGCTAGATTTCTTCATTCAAAGATGAAAATTGAGATAATTCACCTTTAATGAATTAAAAATATTTAATTTGACTGAAAAAAAAAATTAATTTGATAATTTTTGCATTTTATTTAACTGCTATTCTTCTCCACTTCAAAGCAATTTCAGGCCAATGATTATTAGAAACAGTCATGCAGATTTTTTAAGATGAAGAATACTGTCTTTTTATTTACAGTGTAACCACCAAATAAAAGGTTTCTGTGATTCTCACTTTATTCAAACTTGGATGTAGCCATTTTCATCTCAGAGAATGGCACTGAGCATATTCTTTGTACTTCACATTGCAAATGCGATGAGACTAATGTATTTGGAACAAAGATATTTAATTGGGTAGCAACTACAGTGGATGCTTTATACAGAAATGCTCATTTTAAACCTCCTCATGTCTTCATGAAACAAAGCTACCTATAAGCTGGGAGCTTGTTAGTCCAGACACATACACCTGGACACCTAGCCTTTCACACCATCAAACCACTCTAAGAGGTGTTTCTAAGGAGGAGCAGTAAGGATTGTTGCAGCAGGAAAGAAGGTACAAGATGAGGGCTAGGCTGCTAATTAACGTTAACTTGGAACAATTTCTTTACAGCCTATTCTAAGTGCTTAGTCCACCAGATGAATATTGTATAATGCTTTGAATGCAGATTATAACTGATTGTGACATCTTCACTTGTTTAGAATATAAGACTCCACACTGAAAGAAAACACTTATTTGTAGTAGAAACTGCTGCTAGATTTTATTTTTTTTTTGTTGTGCACCTTACTAGAAAGATCACAGATAACTGTACAGACATTTGATAGCCAGAGCTAGATTTAGCACATGCTAGTGGTTTTCAGCAAAAAAAAATAATTTTAGGTACTTTACAGAAGGTATGATGAGTCTGTCTCAAAATATTTTGAGTAGGGATTCCTGATGCTTTACGAGGTTTGAGGTCTGTGACATTTTCCTCCAACTGTGCTGTTCATCTTTTTACACCTACTACCTGCGATAGCTGTAGTTGTGTCTTCCAGGATGTATAAGAAGTCTTATGAAAAAACAGGTGCTAAAAGAGGAACAGTAAATGACAGATTCAAAGGCAGCAAAAGATTGGGTGCTAGTTGTAATGCAATATGTTTAACATCCACATATATTGCTTTCCTTTCCTGAAAAATTTCCCGATGTTATTGAGCACCCCCCGTGAAACATGATGGAAAGCACAGCAATGACAGAAGAATAGTAAAGTCCTAAGGCTACAGCAAGTGAGAACTTGCTCAAATGCCACAGCCATGAGCTCAGAAACAAAGGAAGGAAACTACTTACCTCTAGAAGACCTCAGGTATACAAAGGGTCTCTAGCAAGATACCCTTGCCTCCACTGCCAACCCTTAAATGAGGTCTGGGAGGGGGTGGATCCTTGCTCCATCCCCTCTGGTCACTCAGGGGCATCGCATGCACCTGAGCTCCCCTGGGTTGGCCCTGCCTTCCCACCAGGTGCTCAGTCACTGGTTCAAGCTGTGACTTGGCATTTCCGCTACAATATGCTTGTAGGAGTGCTTTCACAAAGGTGCAGGAAAAGAGTAAATTTCAGATAAGGGGAACAACAGGCACAGGAAAGTGAAAGGGTGTGTAAACTGTAGAAAGAAGCTTGAAAGTAGAAAATAAATGCAATATTTTGCTAAATACCAGAAACATAAGACTTGAAGAGACTGCTGTGTTTGAAGGATCATTTTTTTTCCTCTTCACTCATATATCTCAGTTATTACCCAGTTATTAATACAGATATAGAGGAATAGCTCAATTATATTGATCCTGAAACCAGAACATGCAACAAAATTTAGAATTCCTGAATTAAACTGGAAGAAAAACCAGCAAGAACTTTAAAGAACTTAAGCCACAGTTCTCAATTCAAAATATTTGAGAATATAAGAACATTTGAGAAAATATTTGAAAGATAATATTTTCTTACAATATTTACAAAAATAAAACTAATACATTTCCATGGTGAAAGTAAGTATATCCTTAAGAACATTTAGAAATATTTCTTATTTTAGAAATGCATTGTTTGAAATGGCAGACTGTAGTACTCTACGTAATGTACAGAAAAAAAATACCACCAAAATCTGAAATATCGCACCAGAAGAAATTTTAGCTTGAGGTTTAAGACAGGAAAGAAAGGTAAATCGTTTGAGGGTTAGTACTGCTATTTATAACACAATTTCCTTTTTATTTTTTTCTGAATTATAATGCCATAAAAGCATGTGTTTTCATTAGAGAATGTTTTTTCTGGGTGGAGGTGAAGAAAAATGAATTGAGGCATCCAGAGCTGAGACTTTCTGGCAGCTGATTTAAGCTTGCTCACCCTATGCAAGCTGGAACAATCCCAGATGCGAAAGAGTTCATGAACCCCAATTCCAGGCAAAGGAACTGAACTGTAAACTTGAACTGAGTCCCAAGCTGCTGTCCTGGCTGTCTTTGCTCTCTGGAGAAGGGGTTATTGGAATAGTAGTCATTGCTTTGCTCAGACCAAGAAGCCACCACTAAATCACAGTAGTCAGTAAGCACAAGTGGGAGCACTACCATGGGTGAAGAAGGGGCATTGCCTCTCTCAAAGGATGACTGAAACCCAGTGTCTACCCAGACACACTGCTGGGGAGGGAGGAGTCCTTTACTCATTCATGAATCAGTTGGAGGAACGCTGGCGAGGGAACAGCCTTCAAGCAGATAACAGTGTTTACCCTTAAAGTAAGTGATATAAAAAACTTCCAGTCCCACATCTCCTCAAAGTGATGAATGCTGTCTCTTTCTCCAGACTGACAGACTCTCACATAGTTGTATTATATGGATGTTAACATGTGGCTTAAAATGACATCAAGGAGCAGCGGAAGGAAGTAGTACTGCCACAGGCAAAGGTGAAAAGTACTGGTGGAGTTGAAAGCCATCATGTTTGCTTTAATGTCTCCTTTTTAGGAGGTTCATTGTCCAATGCAGAGTGTGCAGACAGTCATTTAAAGTAAGATGGCTTTTTGGCGTTCCTCATTCTCTCAGGCTCTTAAGTCCTGCAAGTACCCCACTTGTTATTTCAAAGCATGGTTTAGGCTCATGTCTCTTTTAAAGAAGATAGTGTGTTATACTGCCATTGGAAAGTGCACTGTAAGGCCTTGGATACCTTGGGGATGCATAACTGAGAACAGTAATATTGACACTAAAAAAATTTTATATGGGAACAAGAAAAAGTATTCCAAGTGCAAAGCAAATAAAAGCTTATGTGCTTAAAGCTTGGTAGCAAATCTATTTAAATATATTTTTATGCCAGACAAATAATGCCACTAAAACAAAAACAGCAGAAAGCCATTTGTAGTATTGATTTGATAGACATACATAAACATAAGAATGGAGGGGAAAAAAGATTAATTACTTTTACTGCTTGAATTTCAGCTGTTAGCAGTATCATGCTAGTCAAAGTGGACAGAAGTATGGGTATAGATAGAGTTCATCTAAATATGCACAGTTTACAAATGCCACAAATACTCATGAACATAGACAAAAGTTTTGTTGACATTGAGGCTTTCCAGTGCAATCAGAAAGACTTTTTAAAAAGTGCCACCTTTTATTTTTCAGCTCATAGTTATTTAAAAATATCTCCATAAATTGTGAGGGTATATGTATTTTTAAATGTAAATAAGTCTCACACACAGAATGCTGAAAAAGCTATAGGAATTTCACAATTTGTGCATGATATCTACTTACATTTTTTTGGTAATATATCTCTGGCTGAGTAGAAGAGTTTTGTAAAGAGAATAAACTTTTACCTAAGAAAATCAATTTTCCCATAATTCTACAATAAATGACTATTAACTTGATGTTACAGAGGATGTACAAACTTATTCATTTATTCATTCAACTCTTTTGCACAAGTAACGTAAGCTTATGGTAAGAGGAAACACAAATAGCAAGTTTCACAGATCACCTCCAAAAGTAAGACAGATAAAAACAGCCATCTCCTATTAACATGTATTTACATCACATGTATGAGGCTCTTCTGAGACCTTCTTAAGACCTTCTACATAAATACTAAGAAAACACTACACTTGTCATTGTGGACTTCAGAGATATCTTGCACGTATATATGTAAACCTATCTTTCATAGCAACTTAAAAGGTGCTACTCTCATAAAATCCTTTCTAATTTCTATAATGCAATTAGGTAAGAGACTTCTAAAAGCCTGACATAATACTGAAAAGAAGGAAACAAGAAACTAGAACTAAACAAAACCAAGAAACATGGCCTTAAACACCACTTTATATATAAAGCAAGCTGGATTACAGCTGAAGTTTTTGTAGTGGATTGACTGCAAAGCTGTTGAAAACAAGCACACAAAACAATAGTTAATTTGCATATCTAATTTAAAATGAAAGTGAATGTAGGAAGACTACCAAAACAAATCCATGCTTTTTTTCATTACAGTGTAATGCAGTGGATCAATCCATAAAACATAATTCAGTAAGGCAACAAATACAATTACAATTCCATAAAAAGTACACTTTTCATAAACTTGAATTTGTATGTAAAGAAATGCAAGCAGTGAATGTCTCATGCTGAAACTCAACATGGGACATACCCAAGTAATAAAAACAGTGGAAATATTGCAGTGTCTTAATCATAATGGTCTATCAATACCTCTTGCAATGATAGAATTGTGGATACATTTTCCTGAACTCAAGTAGTATAAATGCATAGACCAATTACATCCTGAAGTAACTTGCTAAATGAAGCATAAATTTACAGGAAAAAATACAGCCCTATAAAATCTCTAATCATGTGCAATTCTTAGAAATGTCTCACAGTAACTTAGCTGTGTATTTACTAGTTATGATGAACAGGAAAATAATGTTTATTTGGAAGAAAACAGCATGGCTTTCACAAAGGCAGCCTAAGCATTATATGTGATTTTTAAAATCATGGGAAGCACAACTTTAAACCTAAGCTCATCTCAATTTAAAAATAAAAACAAAACATGAGCTACAGTGAAACTCTGCCTTTTCACATGCTCCTGTCTTTGACGTGTCTTTGATAATGAGAAACCAGTGAAGTCTTTTTACTGCCACAAATCTTATTTAGCCTGTTACGAAGAGAAGTCGATCTTTAAAAGGAACCTTTCCACCTACATGGTAAGAATAACACTCCATCCCTTGTGGTAGACTTGAAAGAAAGGTTTGGCATGCTGCCAACAGTTTCTGCCTAATCACCTGTGATAGAAACCCAACAGACCCTGTTTGGGTACCACTAGACAGTGGCTCAACACAGCTCAGGAACACATGCTAACTGAATTTTGTGAAAGAGCTTTATTTGAGCCACAGAAAACTGCTAACCTAACCCACAGCTGGCTTCTGCCATAACAGCACAGCCAAACATTCCAGATGTTTCACACATTCTTCTGAAGTCCCTGACCTGTACCTCCACTGGATCTGCTAAACTATCACCATCATTGCTTTGAGAAGGAAAAAAGTTGAAAGTTTCCTGGCATCTTCCTGTAATCACAAGGGAAGGAAGCCAGAACCTCTTCCATAGGAGCCACCTGAGTACTTGTGAAGACAGGGAGCTACACAGTCTCTCTTTCCTGCAGCTCCTGGCACTACTTAACCGCACATAACCAAGAGTCCAAAGGGAAATGAGGTAGCCGGCCTTAGTAAAGGACTCTCAGATCAACAAAGAGGAATTTCCATCAAGGCCCCAAAAGTTACTTTCCTCAAGAAGAAAAAAAAAAAATTATTCAACATAAGACAAACAGACTGCAAAGAAGTAGGCTGGTGGAGTCACTGTCATAAGCAACTTGAAAAGGTGCAGCTGAAGAAGGGATGGTAGCCCAAAAGACATGGTGAAGTCTTCACTTCCAGGAACAATGATTTTAGGTGATTCATGTACATCCCATTATTGATGTTATATGAAAGTAGTTGTGAGTTAGCTAGTACTTCTTTACAATGTACAACATTTGAAATCAGAGGCATTAACACAGTGCTTACCTTAGCCAAAAAGTAACAGAATTTCAAAGTAAAGGGTACTTGTGAAATAACTCATTTCATTCGGACCTCTTATGGTAACAATTAAGTGTATGGATCTTGGTCTTACTCCAGTTATACTCAATGTCTTTGGCAAGATCATTTATTCTTTCCATTTCTTCTCCTTGAAAAAACAGAAAAACTAAATGCTTTACACTACAAATAAAGAGTTTTTGTTACTCTAAGCTCACAATATGGTTGGGAGACAAAGCATTTTTTCATTTATTTATTTTGACTGAGACGTGGTAGCTCTTGATACATATGGACATAAAATAGTTTCTTAAAATGAAACAGAGGAATTAGCAGAAAAAAGTCAAAGTATTCAATTTACTTAATTCTTACTCGCTGTATAATTTGAGAACTACATCTGATGAGCTGAAGAAACAGTCAAATGTGAGTTTCAAATTATCCAACAACAAATAATTTGTTGAATAATGCCTTTGACTAAGTAAAGCTTAAAGAAGGACTTAAAATCTGCTTTAGTTCTATTTGAAACAAACCTATCCAAATGAGTGTGGTTTTATGCTCCCCTTTGAAGGTGCATGAACTGTGTGACAAGTAGAGCAATGGGAAATTCATGACCCTAGCTGTGCTTTGAGCAAGATCTGAATAGAATGATTCTGTTCATTTCACAGAGATGGTGCTTTCTAACATCTGATTGTTTCTCCCCCTAAAATCATAAATAATACAGGTAGGAGTAAGAATCTTAAGTGTTTAGTATAAGACTATTTATTTCCTGAAGAATAACCTCAAAGATCATCGAGTTTCAACCCCCCTGCTGAGTGGAGGGTCGCCAACCACTAGACCAGGCTGCCCAGAGCCACATCCAGCCTGGCCTTGAATGCCTCCAGGGACGGAGCATCCACAACCTCCTTAGGCAACCTGTTCCAGTATGGACTCCAGGGAAAACATTTTATGTCAAAGATGACTTTTTTGACCACCAGTCCCATAAATTGCAACCCAGAATTCATAATTTCTTGATAAATACTTCAATCATATTTTTCTACCTTGGGGAACAAGACAGAAGTTGCAGAGCAAATTTTTCATTTTAATAGCACTCTTAATTATATCCAGTGTATCTACTAAAAGACAAGGAGGCATCTATCCTCTTATTTTTATAAGGAAAGAAATATTACATCCTTTAGACACTGCACAGAAGAGCTTTTATTAGTGATTCTTTACTTCAGTGATCAATATAGAAATTCTATTGCATGACTATTTACAAAAATAAGGTCACAGATCGTTAGAAATAAAATCATAGTCTGCAATTTTGTTTTGAAGAAGGGCTATAACTAAAGTGAACAGTTAAGTAAACTATGCCTAGGGCTAAATTACTAAGCTGTGAGAAAATCATTTTATCTGCCTTCAGCATCTTGCTTCAGACAAGGATAAAACTGCTTATTTTAGATTTCCATTTAGAAATTATCTACAGGATTCATTGTATAATTGCCACTCTGTGTTTTATATATATATAGCCTTTATTAATAGAGTCTACTGCACTGAAGAAATGTAAACAATTGACTGTCTACCTGTACATACATCAAATGAAATCAAGCTCTGAAGTGCTTTTATTACAAATAACAGTTTTTTTGTCAGAATTTTGTTTGATCACTCATTGCTGTTTGCCTTTCTGATAGAATATTCTTCCTTTCTATGTGGGTATGAACATCAATGCTAAGTTATTTCAGTGTATTATGTCTATTTAATTTTTATTGCTCACATTTTTCAACAAGTAAAACTGGAGGCAATCTATTTTGATTCTGTGTAAATAGACAAATCTGATAAATTATGAAATGCAGATGAGTGATAACTCATATACTCTTAATTAATTATGCTATAATTAATCTGGAAGTTAATTGGAGATTTTTTCCTTTGCTCTTTTGAAATTTCTTCTTTGTTTTTAAGCAAAATAAACAAATCTAATCATTGTATGGTTTAAGATACCATTTAATATCTGCTGCACAGTGTCTGAACTTTCTTTCCTCTGAACAGTGGAACGTTGATGACAAGGCTCTCATAAAATTTGGGTTTGGCCTCTCTTCTTCAAATGAACATTGCTTACAGATACCTCAGCAGAACAAAGAAGGCTGGTGAATAAATCCATGTTTATATTTGACAGTATTTGAATAGATTAAAGTATTAAGCAAGGAGGAGAATTGAGAATGAAAACAAGTCAAGAGCCTCTACTTCCTAGCTTCAGATCAACAGTGTGAGCACTACCAGCTCTCAGTGAGATTGTCTGGTGTCTGCACTGGCTCCAGAAACACAAGTCAATATCACTGAATGGCATTATTACTGTTTTTGAAAGGCCCGAGGGAGACAAGAGCCAACATCATTGTATGCCTGTAAGTTCGTGCTGCTCCAGTGCTCATAATGGCTTTTGGCACGTCTAAGTTACAGCAGCAAATAGCAGGCTCCCCAAGGTGGAACCATCCAGAGCTCAACTACAATTGCTTGCAAACCCATCTTCTCCAATCCTGATGCTTTTCTCATTGTTGCTGCTGAAGTTACTAAGGCAAAGGAAAATTCTGCTGAGCCCACTCTTAGTCAAAAGCTTTTCACAACTCCAAGAGATATAGCACAGATGAATGTGTCACTAAAGTGACAGTAGAATGTTGAACTTAATTCAAACGTATGGCCAAATTGCTGAAATGCTAATTAATTCTCCAATAGGCTGAAATTTGTGCTAATTCTACCTCACCGTTCATGTTCATGTTCATGTTATAGAAACATGATAGGCTGTTCAAAAGGGATCTTGGATTAGGTCCTAATGCAGACCACTACACTGCAATTCAACTGAACTTTGTATCAAATCTGACATCTAAATCTTAGCTTTCATCACTACCTGGCACAGCAGTTAGCACAGTTAGGCTTTCAAAAATTGCATGCTAGTTAATTCAGAATACAGAAGTGTTTACAGAAACAGACCACCCAGCAGCTTTTAATGTTTAATTCTCTTTGTTGCCATTTCTCCATTGCAACCACACAATAGCATTAGAAACTTGTTTGTGAATACAAATTCTCCTTCCTTTTTAAAAATGAACATTGACATCTATAAGGAAACCTGCAAGAAAAAAAAAACACAAAAAGAAATCTCCCCTCACACCAAACCACTTATGGATTGTAATTACACTACTTTTCCTTCACTTTGAGCTGTAATTGAGGGATAGATCAGATATAACCACCCATTTCCATCAGTGCACAGAGCTAGGAATTTATTTCTAGTTTTGCTTCTGAGCTCCATGTAAGGATAGAATTTGATATGTGCAAATTGTACTTTCTTTTTTTAGTGTCCATGAGAAAGACACTAAGGAACACAGAGCAGAAAGGAAGCCTGCACCATTTGGTCAGAAATTATTCAGATATCTAAACAACAACAACAAAAAGAACCCCAGAGTCAGGAAAAGCTTCCTGAAGCTAAGTATCTCTTGTATGCACAACAAACATATTCAGATAAACACAATTGCCAGTTAAGCCTTCCCACACATGCACTTTCAGGATGTTTATTGGTGAGAAGTGTCTTAAAAACATTGTGAAATTATGCTGTGTTAAATAAGATAACAGGCCTGTAGTGTCAGATATTACATTGAAAATTGAATGCAACAGAAACCAATCCCATTTCATTACGCTGGAGGAATATAACAGAGACATAATGGATTGGGTGGAGGGGAGGGACCCAAAACATCATTTCATTTATCTGGTGCAGAAAGGTGTAGTTGCTTGATTTATTGTGCATTAACCTTCTGAAAGAATGGCATTTCTTGACCTCTCTCTCAAACTACAGTACTAGTAAGATAGGTACTTGAATTCGTAATAGGATTCTACTGGGGATTCAGTGGGACTTTGAACAATAAGCACACCATGATACAAAACTTTCATTATATTCTATACTTCACAACCTTGTTCCATCTGAAATTGCTTCTTAGTTCTGAAAGGAATCCACCACAAATTTATGTTATTTTACAGCTTCTCTTCAAACCTACTCATAAAATTCTGTTTTGTTGCAGGTAGCATAAAAAATTGTGCAAGGGGTGATGTGAGCACACCTGGATTAACTTTGTGATCAATACTGTCATCTGCTAATCAACGCTGGCAAGTTAAACTTCTCTTGCATTCTCAGTCCACTGTCCCAACTTACACCAAGTCCTTGGTGTAGAAATTATCTCCCTGTTCATTGAAAATAATTTAGTAGATGTGAGCATCCCTAAAGCATCCCTAAATTCTGTAGTGAATATAAATGTGTTGTTTTAAAGAAGAAAAAAAATCTTCATAGAAGACAATGAACTAATATCATTATGGATGGATTTTAACATACTTTTAGAAAATGTTCTCTACTTAGGTTGAATACCTGAAGATTTTAAAAAGATGAAGTCTTCTCTACCTGCTTTTACAAGCTAGTTTCCCTGGTGTGCAAGTCCCTCTGTCCATAATTCCTAACAGCTGTACAAACATCAGCCACATCATTACAGACATAACAACAAATAGAAAGTTACAAAATAGATGAAACAGATCACATCTACTCAGAAATTGCTACTTTCCAGCAAATTCTAAGGTATGCACATGAACAGTACCATCTCAGCTGGTTAGCATTTAAAGTGATTGTTTGGTCTTGAAAAGAGAAAGCTCAGGGGAATCTCACTGATGTGCACAAATCTTGAATAGGAGTGTGTAAAGGAGATGGTGCCAGACTCTTCTTGGAAATGTGCACTGAGTGGACAAGAGGCAATGGGCACAAACTGGAATACAAGAAATTCTGTTTAAACATTAAGAAAAAAATCAAAACTTCTTTACTGTAGCAGTGATTGAACAGTGGAACAATTTGCCAGAAGAGTTTGAGGAGTGTCCATCTCTGAAGATATTCAAAGCCTAAGTGAGTGTGGTCCTGAGTAGGCTGCTCTACCTAATCCTGCTTCAAAAGAGGAGGATTGGAGTAGATGGTCCCCCCAGGTATCTTCTGTCCTCAAGCATTCCAGGATTTGGGATACAAAAATTGAAATTAACCCTTTTTATGACAATCACTATTTAGTTTCATGAAAAACATAACCACTAGGGAAATTTTTTTTTAAAAAATCATTAAAGAATGCTATTCCAACTGCTTCCTCATTCAAATTATTTACATAAACTGGAGCCACCTGACTTCAACAGCCCTTTTGTGTTTAAGATGATTTAAAAAAGAAAAAATCAGAAAATTCTCCTTGCCTAATTTGCAGTCAATTCCACATTAGGACTAATATATTTAAGACATTAAGAAGTCAGAAATTACATAAATCTTTTCAAGTCCAAGCATATGGTCAGTCAAAATTGATATTGGCACCAACATGTTCTTACAATGTGATAAACATTATTCAGTATGCTTTCCTTACTAAGAGGTAGATCTGCAGAACATGTACCACAAGGTATCAATTAAAGACCAAGAAATACCATAAAAATTCAACTCACATAAACACAAGTTTTAAAAAGTAATGTTATAAAATATTTTCCAAGGAAGAAACTCAGTCTTATTTACAAATAACACAAATGAACAAGGACAGTTATATTCTCAGCCTCTCCCTTTCTCCACCCCTGTCCAAACTAAAATTTTCTGTATTCCAGTATTCATCAGTGATGAACATGTCACATAAACTCCTCATACTATAAAAATGAACCGACAGTACTAACATTATCTACTCATACACTTCCATTTTGTGTGGCATTTGACAGGGCTTGCCCTTGCTTTAGTGCCTTTCTGCTCCTAGTGGTACGAGAGAGGCCTAAGGCAAACTTTTTAAATCATATAATAAGTAGAAGCAGAGAAGAAAAGAAAGATTTAAGTAGTCTTAAGTGGATCAGAAGAATGCTCCTAAAAGTCTGTGATTTAATTGAAGCAATTTCAAATTCATATTCACTCTTTATCAGAGGTTCAGAGAATAAATATTATTTCTAACAATTACATGGTGATTATTAATTCTGTACAATGAAAAATAAAGTTTAAATGTTATTTTCAGAAAACTACAACTAAAAAAGCTGAGCAGGTAACAAATACCATTAAAATTAAGCAAGAAAAAGAAATACTAATATTAACATTAAGAAAGTTAATTTCTCTTGAAGAGTAGATCCTTAATGGGAATTCTTACGATGGGAGCAGAAAGATAGCAGGACATATGTTCTTCCCAATTCCAAAATTACAACATGGTCTCTAAACACTATGATCGTAAAATCTGGATCAACTGAAAAGAAATCTTGAACTTCTCATAGCTAATTTGTCAATACTTACCAAGTCTCTACAGTATACACAGAAGTTGTCTTATTTACCATTGCTTTAAGAAATCCTAATTTATTCTATCAACAGCGTTTCTTTCTATTGGACTTGATGATCTTGGGTCTTCTCCAACCTAAATGATTCTGTGAACAATGATAGAGGAAAATTCAACTGGAAGAGAGGTGTAGAGTCACATCTGATAAAATTATGGCTCTACCAAGCTTTGGTAGGGATAAAAGGGACTGATGTGGTTTCCAAATCATAATTAAACTAATTTCAAGAATATGATGTATATAAAAAATTTCTGCCCAAGAGTAATTTGTGACTACGGAGGAGGGTCTGCTGTATCATAAAAAAATCCACGTCTGAAGCATCAAAATCGGTGCAAGTAGTGGTGTTGCTCATATTGTTCTCATAGGTATACGACCATCTCTCACATCCCATCTAGAAGGCAGAGCACAGGATCAAACAGAATTCCTGCCTGAGAAACAGCAAGCATACGTGGATGCTGGCTTCCAGGTTTGTCAGTGCAAAGCCAGCATACAACTTAGCTGCATTAATTACTTCATCTGCGATGCAGTTTGCACTGTTTTTATCTTACAGCATTCATAGAGATCCACTGCTCCCTGCTCACCTTCACTGTTCTATCTGCACTCTTAGACTGAAATAAACCATACATTAGAATTAGTACACTTGGGCTGGAATGGGCTATCAGGTCAGAGCTTCTCGCAATGGCACTACAAACATCTCTGAACTTATCACCTTCCAAATCTGTTGCTCATTCATCAGGAGCTAAATACTATAATGAAACATGAAAAGGTTCTTGATTAAATGAAATCAAGCCCAAATAATAGACTGCGAGGCATAAAACTAGATGATCGCCTTTTCTGAACCCCCATGTAAGACTGAATTTCAAAGGTGCTTCTGGTAGTCCAACTGGCACCATATTAATACTGTCTCTGTGGTTAAAGCATATTATCTCCTTTCAGCCCTAAGAGGCATGCTTGCAGTAAGTTATCCGTACCATTTATCCTGGTATTTATAGCTCTCGATCTAAATAGATCTTTATCATATTCTACAGTTGTGTAGTTAACCCTGTTTCGACTTCCACACAGAAACTGGTCATAACCTCCCATAACCTCCTCTACTAAGCCACAAAACTGGACGTGGTGGGCATGTAAATCAGAGGTGTAAATTATGCATACGAGATACGCTGGCAGTATCATTCATATCCTTTTACAGGAGGTGATAAGTAAAATGACAACAGGTATCCTGCACCTGTTAGATATTTATGATCTGCTATCCCGTATATCAGCATAGATCACCTTTTAAAACTTATTCACAGAAAATTACATTTAAATGGTCATAATACCTTCGTGATAAGAAGTGTTATGGGTAGGAAGAAATGCTAAACAGAGTAAAAGCATGAATGATAACTCATTACAGATTTAAAACATTAAAGACTATTAAAGAAAATAAATACATAAAAAATAAAGAGTAGAAAGTGAGAGAAATTGTGCACATGTCAGGAAGTGCTGAGCATTGTGTATTATGATTTACATGCTGAATATCCCATGTAAACTTTTGGTTCCATCCGGCATAGCACCATTTGCAAAGGATCACAGAATCACAGAATCATAGAATGGTTTGGGTTGGAAAGGACCTTTGAGATCACCTACTTCCAACCTCCCTGCTATAAGGCAGGGACACCTCCCACTAGACCAGGTTGCTCAAAGCCCCATCCAGCCTGGCCTTAAACGGCTCCAGGGAGGGGGCATCCACAACCTCACTGGGCAACCTATTCCAGTGTCTCACCATCCTCACAGTAAATAATTCCTTCCTGATATCAAGCCTAAATCTACCCTCTTCCGGTTTAAAGCCATTTCTCCTCATCCTCTCACTACCTGCCCTTATAAAAAGTCCCTCTTCGGCTTTCCTGTAGAACCCCTTCAGGTGCTGGAAGGGCACTACAAGGTCTCCTCGGAGCCTTCTCTCCTCCAGGCTGAAGAGCCCTGGCTCTCTCAGCCTGTCCTCACAGGGGAGGATTAATAGGATTAATTATTTAAGTTTATGGTCTGTAAGAATTTAGAATCTATGCAAAACTGCATTAAAACGTATTAATTTCAGGGATAACAGAAAAACTATGTTGTTATTTGTGTTATGTCATTTGCAAGAAGAGATTATTTCCTCTTCTTTCAAAAATGAACTAAGCTGCACTTGCGTGCCATTTTTTAGAAAAGTTCTGGCCAAGATAATCTGTTTCACTGGTGACACATAGACTTGGTGCATCTAATTCACAGCATTTTATGCTGCATGCCAAACAGAATGATAATCAGAACTACTTCATTGTTAGAGAAATATATTGAAACTGAACTCCAGAGGTTAAAAACTTCACAGTATTTCTTAGGGAGTCAAAACCATTAGGCAGTCTCAAGAGCATACACTGCCACCCTCTCCATCTTTTATATGGCAAACAGAATAAACATATGCTATCTTTACTCAGTTGTTTTATTCACTTAAATCACTATTTTAGTTAAGAACTTGTTCTTTATTTCCAGTAATATCAAATTTCGAGATGTCAGTCCAGACCAAAAGTGTCAGTCTAACAAGGGCCTGTCTGACTTGCTTTCATTAAATTGAGGTTTTGCCTTAATGTTGACAGCCTTGCAGTACACAGTACATTCTGCTGACCTTTTTTATTCTCTGTAGCCAAAGACTCTCCTATGGAAGTAAGTCTATTCCACTGGCAGGAACAAGCAATGACTAAAATATTTTGAGATTTGAAAAAGAACACAGAGTACATTTCCTTATCCAAGTGAAATAGATAAGACAAAACCATTCCGTAAGTGAACATGTTCACAGTTAAATGGATGTATCCTTAGTAATTCTGATCAGGGCAGAATTTAAGGAAATGAAGTTCATACGGGTAATGTATGCAAACATACATGGGCACTGGAAAAAGCCTCCCAAGCTGAAGAAGAAAGAACAGAGAGTAAGAGGACTCCAGGCAAGTAAAAAGCCTCAGGTAAAATGCTACTAGTTTTGATTTTGAACAGTATTGAGTGTCCTCAGTTCACTGATATCAAAAATACTTGATATGCTAGTAAAAATAGAATTTCATTTTGCTGCCAGTCTAAGACATGCTACCCTCCTGTCTTTTTTCCACTGTCCTCCATGTCTGCAAAGGAAGACACTTCCTGGAGATGGTCCTTCTCACCAAAAAGCTCTCTGCTTTAATGGAAGTTAGACATGTTCTCCTTCCTGTTTATACACTGCAACCAGCAGGATAATATTTGATTCATTTTTAAAATACAAATGTAGGTTTGAAGGTAAAAAGCACAGGCTGATTTAATGTAAGATTTAAGAAAATGCCTGACATCGCTGAGATTTCTAGGTATAGAACTATCACAAAGAGCAATCAAACATCTGTTCAGAATTGCCTGATGTACCAAGAGGAAGCTAAACTAAAAAGCAAAACACTTTAAAAAATTCAGAAATTATGTAGGCATATACACGCAAAGGCACTTTTAGCTTTTTTTCTGGCCTCCTAGTAACACACCTGCAGTATGCTGCCTAGCACTAATCATCTTTGTAGTTACATGTTTTGAGAAAATAGCAAATATGCTTCATTCTGGGAGAAAACATAATTAACAGAACTCGAGACTAATGCGTGTCAGTAGAAACCTCATCAAAGTGCTCAGGTTTATACAGTTTAAAAATGTATTTATATATAAATTAGAAAAATAATCTTTGTGTCCTTAATGGAGAACTGCTGGAATTCTAACCCATTACTTATTACAATGAGGAAGCACAAGAAAAAATGTTACCAAATCCAGAAGCATTCTTTGACATTTCTTTAGGTTATTTTCACTGGACTCTTGCATACTGGGCAGCAGCGCTATAAACCTGCAATTCAGTTTTAATATTTCTCTTCTTTGTGTTTTTGAAGTTCGGCTTCCAAAACAAGCTATTAGGTGTACATCAAATCAGTACTTTCTGTGGCAGCAAGCATGGTACTGTCAAAATACAAATTATAGGACATACTCCAACATTTCTATCATGAACTAAAGGAAAATTAACAGTGATTGTTTTTATTATTATTAGAAATATATCCTAAGTACCATTCTTAAAGCTTCATAAAGCTAAAAGTATGAAGAGCAAGAAAAACTTTCACCAAAACACTACAAAAAGTTTTCCTTTTGGTGCATTCAACAGAATACAGTCTTCCATAAGAAGAAGATAAAATCAAATGCAACAACAATAACTATAATTTTAGAAGTTTAGAGTTGTTTGTCAGCACAGAAGATTAATCACTTTTAAACATTATTTGGTTTGTTAACATTAGATTATTGTAAGGAAAAGTTCAGACAAGTACATATATTGATCTTAAACATAAAACATAAACAGAAGCTTAAAACATAAACTTTTCTCCCTTCTACTTGTAATCTATGTTCACTATGTCTGGGACAGTTTACTTCATGTAAAGCTCTTACTGTAATAAAGCTAATTAATGGGATTGTGTAACGATGATGCAGAACATAATCAACAACTTTAGAAGGCATGTCATACATTCAAAGATAATTCAGCACAAAACTGTAGAATGTGCATCAACTCCACTAGAACATTTGAGCGTTCACTGAATTATTTCCAGGAAACTAGATACTGAATATTAAGTAAATGTTTTTCTAGAAAATTTGCAAGTAAAATTTGCAAGTACGCATCAGTAAACCTATCCCTAAATACTTAATTCTTTTCTGAAATTCAGTGGTAGCATAAACACTTGATTACAAAGCTTTAACTTCTTTACTTAATATTAAATTTTAATACTAATTTGGAATAATAAGCAAGTTGGTATTAGAAAATATTTATTTCTATGGGTCATTAGTAGCAGACAGCTGTCATTGCCCACCTAAAACAGGTAAAAACCAAACATATTACTGTAAAGTAAGAGGTGATAATTAAAGATAACTGAATATATACTTTTGGAAGAAAGGTGAAAATAAAAATAGAGACTGACAGTTTGAAAGCAATGACAAATGTGAGTGTGCATATATTCATATTAGTATTATTTTTGAGCTAACAAAGTTGTAAGACAGAACAGGAAAAGAAATAGACAGGCTCATCCTGATCTTACTTTCTATTATTTTCTATCCTAATTCAATTCCTTTTTCTGTAGAAGAAAGCAACTATTTCTGAATTCACTGACACCAGCATATGGCCTGGTGTCAGAAGTAAATGCGTTTTAGACCAACACAGTGGACTGAACCCTACAGAAGCTATTGTGTCTGGTGATTCCGAACAGAAACAGCACCTCACCAAGACTTTGAATTACAAGTTTAACATAAGAAATAGAAACTTAGACATATGATCAATAAATCGTGCAAAAGAGGAGCAGAAATTTAGTTATTGGTAATTCGTTTTCCCCAGGGAAAGAGAGTAGCAGTCTCCACAAATGAGATGGCTACTTCTAAGACTGACAGAACACAGAGACAGATTCTTATTGACTTCACAGGGAGGCAGATCAGAATAAAGATCAAAGTTTTTAAAACACAGTATTGTGAAATTATATCTGAAAAATAATGTCTAAGAATTTTTATTAGAATATGGTTAAATTATCATGGAACACTGTTAAATTATTCTGAGCTAGTGAAAATATTAGCATTGCCACAAGAAGGTAAATGAGAGATGAAGCAAAGAGAGCACTGGTATTGACACAGGGAGAAGCAAGAATGAAAAAGAAAAAAAAAAAAAGAAGTGTAAGGTACTAACTCTTGAAGTAGAAATATGACAAGTATACCAGGACCCCATCTCACCATTTCACCATGCAGTAATTTGCAAAGAACTCCAAGATCTCCAACATCTCCTTGCTTTCATGGCAACACCACTCCTAACGATGAGCTCAGACTTCATTAACCAGTTCCATAGGAGCCAACAGAGAATTACATTTGCTCAATAACTCAGACAAGTGCAGTTACAATCACTTTTCTATCAGTTCCCTGTTATTCTTCGTACTGTTACTTCTTCAAAAATAATGTTAATTCTTCAAAAATGATTAATTTCATGTGCTGCAGAATCTCTTTGAAGCTCCATTATCTGCACGCAGACCCAAAGCAGCAGCATCCAAAAGCAGGCTCTCACCAAAGCAGTAACTCAGGCCAGGCCAACTTCCCCACAAAAGCAAGGCAGCACTCTACAACCAGCTAGCCCACCATGTTTCCTGTGACTTCATTTTAAATAAGTTTCTAATGTTGGTTCTTTATCACTAGCCTATTTTAAAGTGAACATTAGTCAATTAACAATTCATGACATTTGCATATATTGATTTCCTTATGCAAATAACCTTCTCTCAACCCAAACATGTCGATATATTTAGCTGCACTGAAACATGTCTATATACTACGTGCCAAAAGTGTTATGTTTTTGTTTTTTTTAAGAGCATTTAAGTATGCATAATTTAAGGAGACCTGGAGGTAACTGTGTCATACAGCTGTTGGTGCAGTTTGAAAGCCATAAATCAACAATGTGAGGAAGAAAAACACACAATGAACTTGAGATACAAATCAGGTTATGTCATATAACTCTATCAATTTTTTGATTGCGAGCTACTTCTGGAGTCAGCTTTAAAAAAGAGTAGAAAATGAGAGACTTTTTTTATTTCCCTAAAAATCCAAACTGTTAATGTAAAATGAATAAAATAACCAAACTATCAACAATTACTTAATTGGTAAAATCCTTCCTTCTAAACTAGGCAATTTTTTGCCTCAAGAATAGGTCACATTCTTATTCCACAAACAAACAACAGGAGGCTGAGTACTTCATGAAACTGCCATTGCTATTTATACACAGACCCATAGGGTTTGCTTTAAGCATACCTGAAGCATAATGTGACAGCAGGAGTAGGGTTTGTGCATAAGTCAAGCTCTACCCCTTTCCTGTCCCCTTTACACTATTGTAAATATATGCTCTAAGGAGAAAAGCTTTATTTTATTAATACCAATACATAATTTATATCAGGGAAACAAAAGGAGCAGAATAGGGAACCATTTGCATTGAGAATACCATTGTAACAAATTAATTCAGGGCCCTGAAACCAAACTGGTCGCAAAGCAACAGCAGAAAGAACTACTGATCTTCAAACAAACTATTTTGCTCATTAGTTTGTTGTTGTTGTTGTTGTTACTTTGTTTTTTAATGCTTTAAGTTGTGCCCTTCTGTATCAGTGGGATTTCCTTACAGTTTGCTTGCTACTTTTACTGTCCAGCCCTGTGGACTTTCTCATACCCATTCTGCTTCACAGCACACCAACTGAACACTTGACTATGTGCCAAGAATTATTACCGTTGGACTTTCTTAAAATCTCTTTCTTTGCAGAAGCCTGACATAGTGTTTTAGAACAATCTACATCATTTTTGATGCAGGACTTCAGAGTTCTAATTTTTATCATTTTAAGCAGATGAAGAAATGTCTAATTTTCTTAGAAAGAAGTTCAGATTCATTTTCCTACCCACAATGTATCACCATAAAAATCCAAAGGAACAGTTGCATCACTGTTCTGATTTTAATTCATATTGTTGCTAAGATACTTGCTCCATTTTATTCTTCTATCGTTACATGTAGTTTTACATGAAATTATTTTCAACACAATATTATAACAGGTTTGTCCAGTACTTTTTAAGACTAACTAAATTTATTTTACCCACATACAGCCTAACACTTCAAATTACACACAAAAACCCCAAATCATTATATTTTTCTCGAATATATAGTGTTAATATGCATTCTAAATTTTATGGTTATCTGACTTCTCTAACCATTTGCAGTATTTTCAAGCACAACAATACCTCAAGATCCCTTCTACATCCCTTCTACATTCAGAGTTTCAATGAAAAAGATACTTAATTTCATATCATATTACATACCAGTTGCAAACTTCATTTGTTGCTTCAAAACAGGTGTCCCTCTTCAGTTGTAGGATTTATATTTTTAATTTCAGTACTTGAGAATGCATGATGTCATTTTCCTTTCAGTCATTTTTAAGTAAACTATGTTGCAAGAAGTCTTCTTTACCAACAGGGGCACTTGATGGCTCATTAGACATAACCTCCTATTACTACATCCTGTTACTACTTTTCCAATACATGGGAGCAATACACTTTTAACCGCAACGTAAACTTTAGCAAGAGAAACTTGAAAAAAGTTGAAGTCTTTCTTTTCAAGAATATCTTTAACTTAAAAAAATTAGGAATCCACCGAAGTCCTTGACATTTTTTTCACTATCTTGCAGATAATGTATTATCATAGAGTATAGGCATAGAATCTTATTTAATGTCCAAATCAGTCTTACTTCAACTTGTAGGACTTGTAGGAAACTATCAAGTCCACTGAAAGCAGAAACGTTTATATCTACTTTTACAGATTTAAGCTAATTTCTGGTTTGAAAATACAGGATAGGCTATAAATTGACTATCAATTTTGGAAAAAATATCAAAATTGTCAAAATATTTTTGGCTACTTATTATTGATAAAATCCCCATTTTAGTCAAGAAAAAAGATTTACTACAGATGCCATTTCAAGGTTTTGTTGTCTTGTCTTCCAGTTGCCCTTGGTGACCACACCCAGCCTTCAAGAAGCTCACAATGTTTTTCATAAATTACATTTGAAATTCTACACTCCTCAATTAAAAGTTATCCCAAGCCTCAGTCTATACTTCAAAAGCTTCTTAGAAAAACTTCACCTACATGGTGTAACTGGATTGATACCGTTTTTTTTCTGTAACAACTGTACACATATAGATTATGAAAGACACCTACATACTCTTAAGATTTCTCCCTCTAAGGAGAGGTAAGACTTACTGAAGATTTGGTCGTCAATGATTAGATAGATGAAGTTTGTTTTTTTGTGTGGGGCCAGGAGTTGGACTCAATGATCCTTGTGGGTCTCTCCCAACTTGGGATATTCTATGATTCTATGTTAGGATTAGTTCAAACCCACAAAATCAGGAAAGTAAATTCAGACAATGCTACTTCCGAAAGTTAGCTTTATTTTATATGCAACTGTATTTCCTTACTGAGGCTAGTCACAGAATAAGTGATTTACACTACAAACCAGGTCATTACTACACATTAGAAAAGATCAAATTTCTTTAGAAATAAATCCACTCAGAAGAAAGATAGCAGAGAGCAAAATTATATGTATTTCCCTAACTCTGCCTAGAGGAGATGAAAAGCAAGTATAATGAACTGTGTTCTTTCTGTGACCTCTCTTATACACAGTTCAGCATCAGTTTAGGGCAGCCTGAGAACTTGGAAAATACATACATTCTCAGCCAATTATATTCTGTTGACCAGTCTGTAGGAAGTAAAAAAAAAATAACATACAGTACTCTAGAGACCCATATTTTATATGGGTCTGTATTTCTTAGCATTAAAGTAATGAAGCAAAATTACAGGTTTTTAATTTCGCCAGACTAGGCAATGACTAGAAGAGAATCAAGGTAACTTTTGCAAGAACTTGCAGCCAACAGGCTGTTGGCTGCAGGGACTGCACTCTTAACCACTCTGAGCTAATTAATGGCACAGCGAGGAGTACTTACCTGAAGTTGGTGGATGTGAAAGCTGAGGTACAGGGCTCATGGAGGAAGGCTGGATGTTTGGATGACAAATCTGATTGTGGTTAACAGTATATTTGAAACTGAACCTCTTTGATGATTCAAAGGCACTTGGGAAAAATATACCTTTAAGGATCTGGGCCATTTTTTAAAGTCATTGAATCTAATAGTGATGATGCAGATGCCCCAAAAGAATGAGGGCAAGATGTCCCACCAGGACACAAAGTTGCCCTACCGATGCTTGCCCATCTGACTGCTATTATGTGGAACAGTGATGACTGTATGTGCCTGCAAACTAGGTTAATCACCCAGCCTCTCCAGTGATTTAACCTATACCTGTTTTCCAATTTATATTTGGAAACTGACAATCAACAGGATATGAACGACTTACTGTGTAAAAAGTATCTTTAACAGCATCACAGAATTTGTTCAACACTCTCTCTGAAATTATTCAGAATTGTACAGCTATTAAAATGCATAAGAATACCAGTTAATAGCATTCTATACCTCTGCAAATTAAATTAGCGATACAATTTTCACTATACAATAATCAGCTATACAACAATCACTGAGCTCTTGACTTTTTTTTAAATTAATTTCCAGAAGTGATGCTTTTATAATTAGGACACTAAGACTGTATCCCACCAAACTAAAATATTTTGGACAGAAGGACATTCATTTGGAAGTGTTAAATTAAACTATGCATTACATTCTGCCCATGGTTTGGATGGGCATAAGCTCTGCTGGGTGAAACACTGGCTGGATGGCCGGGCCCAGAGAGTTGTGTTCAATGGAGTTAAATCCAGTTGGCGGCCAGTCACAAGTGGTATCCCCCAGGGCTCGGTGCTGGGGCCTCTTCTATTCAACATCTTTATCAATGATCTTGATGAGGGGATTGAGTGCACCCTCAGTAAGTTTGCAGATGACACCAAGTTGGGAGGGTGTGTTGTTCTGCCAGAGGGTAGAAAGCCTTTACAGAGGGACCTGGATAGACTGCATCGATGGGCCAAGGTAAACCATATGAGTTTCAATAGGGCCAAGTGTCAGGTCCTGCATTTTGGTCACAACAACCCCAGGCTTGGGGAGGAGTGGCTGGAAAGCTGCCTGATGGAAAGGGACCTTGGTGTGCTGATGGACAGTCAGCTGAAAATGAGCCAGCGGTGTGCCCAGGTGGCCAAGAAGGCCAATGGCATCCTGGCTTGTATCAGGAATGGTGCAGTGAGCAGGACTAGGGAAGTAATCCTGCTCCTGTAGTTGGCACTGGTGAGGCCCCACCTCGAGTACTGTGTTCAGTTTTGGGCACCTCAATACAGAAAGGACACGAGGTGCTGCAGCAGGTCCAAAGAAGGGCAGCAAGGCTGGTGAAGGGCTTGGAAAATATGCCCTATGAAGAGAGACTAAAGGAACTGGGGCTGTTTAGTCTGGGGAATAGGAAGCTGAGGGGAGACCTTATTGCTCCCTTCAAATTGCTACCTTCCCTACCTGAAAGGTGATTGCAGTGAGAGTGGGGTTGGTCTCTTCTCACTGGTAACAGGTGACAGGACAAGGGGAAATGGCCTCAAGTTGCGCCAGGGGAGGTTTAGGTTGGATATCAGGAAAAACTTCTTTTCAGAAAGGGTTGTTTAGCACTGGAACAGGCTCCCCAGGGAGGTGGTTGAGTCACCATCCCTGAATGTGTTTAAAAACTATTTGGATGTGGTGCTCAGGGACATGGTTTAGTGGTGGGTTGTTAGAGTTAGAGGAGTATGGTTAGGTTGCAGTTGGACTTGATGATCCTGAAGGTCTTTTCCAACCTGAGCAATTCTATGATTCTATGATTACCCTTCATTTATAAAGACAATCAAACTGTATTTTTCCTTACAGTGATTTTCTTCTTTCTTATTAAATTAAACATCTTTTTTTCCTGCATATTAAACAACTCCTAAAATTCTGGTAACAAAGACTGTAAATTTATATGTGGTTTATAAATCTAAGTGGAATATATACCTTCAGTCAAGTAATTACACAAAGTCTCTCTGTACTAATAAGAGGAACACCTCAGATCATTATGCTCTAAACCACTAGGTAAGATCCATCTGTGACCAAAGTCACTAGTATATTAATGCCTGATTTATACTCCACATGAAAGAATTTCAAGACTCATTTGAGTTGAGAAGTATTTTTGTTTTGAAAGCTCAATGAGAATTGTCATCTCTAACAAACCTCAGTTATAAACTAATCGGGTATTGATAAAAAATCTCATTAATTTATACTGCTTTGTCTCTCCGGTATATATAATAGGGCTCATAATCTTCCTATTAGCACTGTGAAAAAAAGGGAGCCAAATGATTTTTAAATCTCTAGTTGACGGAATGTGCATTCTGTTTAATTTCTTAGCATGTTTTCTAACCACGATCCCCAAGATCCCTTGCTTCTTCTTCAGAACATTGCCTTATCAGCTGTTTGAATCCCACTGAAGAAAAATGGGCTGCAAGGGCCCTACCACAGGGCTACAACCTGCAAAGTCACCACTTCTGAATAAAACTGTCACTGCAAAAATTGGATTGGAAGATTCCTTCTGAGTTATGTATTTCAAATTTGGGGATAAATGCGAAAAAAAAAAAAGAAAGAAAGAAAGAAAAAGAAATTCCTCACAAAGCATGACCCATCAGTATCTGCAAAATACAAGGTTCCTCCCTGGCCTTGGCCTGCTCCTGCCCCTGGGAAGTGCAAAGTGCTGGGGCTGGGGCTGCCTCATACCCCAGCTGCCTGCTCCTGGCAGGGGTTGGGACAGGGTCTTGTGCTGGGCCCTGCCTTGCCATTCCCCTGGACCCCAAGGAGACTTATGGCACCTTGACACTTCATGCCCGTATGATAGGACACTTAGAGCAACAACTTTTCTTATTTTAAAAAAATCACAGAGATAAAAATCTACAGCATACACACCACATACACTCTATTATATATGAAGCTGGCTGATATTTAATGTAGAAAAGCTATTATATTAATGCCACAGAAAGGGAAAACAGAGAAGAATGAAAGCTCATCTTACATTTTTTGTATTTCTCTTGAACACTGAGTGAACTACCAAAGAAATCTGCAAGACTGTGTATTAGTAAAATGAATTTGTATTTTAAATGTACCTACTTAATGCACAGTGTTTACTCACACAGCTTTATATTAAGCAATGCTGCTAAATTTTTCCTGTTTATTACAGTCATCCAACTATGTCAGTATACCATGTCATTGCCTCTTTTATTGACTTAAGGCAGCTATAAATTTTACACATCTAAACAGGTTCAGAAATGATGGACAAAAGTCCCATTTTTTAAAGAATACACTCCAAAAATTAAGATAATAGATACCTCAACAGAACATATAATAAATGCAATAAAGAAGATTCTTTTTGCAAAAAGTCTTCAACACAAAAGGCACTTATCTGAGAAAGCTTGATGAAAGAAAAAAAAACCTGAAATGTACCCATGCATATGGGGACAAAACAGATTTATTTGGCCCTACTATGTAAAATGACATAAACTTGAATGGTTTCAGGGACCAAATCAGTATTAATATGAAGAAGGAATTAGATACTGCACAGATTTTCCTGTGGTTATAAAGAGGAATTTATAAACAGATCTTTATACTGTATAAATTTATAAACTGAAATTGTTACATTAACATATACTAATAGCAGATACATAGCTTAATTCCTTAAGAATCACTGCTGCACAAAGATTAATATTTATTGCATGTCCCAACCTGTTTTCTACATCTTTCAGAATATTAAGCTGTGCCATGAACCAAGGAAACAATGAAATAACAATCTTGCCATGCAAGCAATCTCTTGAGAGGTACCTACAATCTAAAACCTTTAGTGGTCATTTTCCTATGGCAAAAAAAGGAATTTCAGCTTCATTTAGTGCCACCCAATATTGGCAGTAAGCATTGCCAGTACTGCGCAGGCTATTTTCCTGTATTTTGTATTTCTTAACACTTGCTCCCTGTCCTCTGCTTTCAAAGTAACTTAAAAGGTTTGTGAGAACAGGTTTGTTGGTAAAACTTTGCTCCTAGATTTGAACACAAAAAGGTATTTAAATCTGATACAGGAATCTATTTAAATCAGATATGAGAGTCTATTACAAAAACCAGTTCAAAGTTTTTGTCAGTACAGTCACAAGTTTTTCAAACAGTTTGCTTTTAGTATGCTGCCATTCTCTTTGGGAGACTATTGCATACCTTAACAGAGCTTGATATTAAGAAACTCTAGCAATGTGCATCCTGGTGTATGGGCAGATTATGTTTTCCTGAGTGACAGAGGGAATGAAGAACCAGTTAGATCAAAGCCCAGGCTACATCTGAGGAACATTCAAAATAAACAGAAAATAAAGAGTTTCTGACACTTTCTGAACAGCAAATTTCAGTGACTGACCTATGGTTTCATAGAATATCAGAGGCAGGTTGAAGTACTCCCGAGGTTTCCTAAATTATAGGTCAGTGTCTTGGTTTACAGGGCTTATTTCCTTGCTGTGCACTCACATTCCAAGTGCAGACTCCCAAGCATATAGTCCTATTTTTCTTTATGCAAACCGCTCCTACAGACTGAATTACTAGAAATAAATGTGAATTCTTCCAGTTCTTCCACTCCTCACTGCTCTGTTTAAACTCACAGGCAGGTAGGAAGACCATGTTCTATCAACTGGAACTTAAAGATAGAATTGCATGTGTGTTTTTTTTATTCTCTAAGGGCAAGTTACACCTTTCAAAGAAGGCTGGTCTTTCAAAATATGGCCCTTCCTATTTCTAATTAGGAATCTGCCTCATTCAATCAGTTTAAAAATTAGTATAGTTTAAAAACTAAATGGAAATAATGCAACAAAAGTCAATATTTTGATTAGTCATACGATACACCAGAGATGTACAAGCTTTTTGGAATAAGACATTTTCTTGTAGGACAAAGGCACTGCCTCACTGTGTTCAGCTTCACTTTGTGGGAGACAAGAGGCAGTTCAGAAAAAGAGAAGTACATCTGTGCATACAAACACAATCTGTTCATCAGTGACTGAACACAGTTATAAGATAACCCCAATCTTCCTGCAATATCTCTACCAGCTGAATGACCCTGCACAAAGAAGGTAAGAAGTGAACTAAAGTGAGCTGCTTCCTCTCTCTTTGCTGCAACTGCTCCTCAGCCCTACTGCAGAAACACAGACTGACATTCTTAAAATGTTTTTAATTTTTTTCATGAAACTAATTTTTTCATGGAAGTGAGATCTGTTAGTTCAAGACTGGAAAGAGTCATTTTCTGTAGATGAGAGCTAGACAAATGAAGAACGTGGTTGTTTCAGGGGCATTCTTATCAAGAAACAGATTGTAAACTTTAAAAATGTAAGTAAAACTGCTCTGTAGAAATCTCATATTTTCTTTTCCATAATATTTTACATTTTACCCTAGTACAGCATACTGAAAAAGTACGACGTTAAATTAAACTTCATATTACATATTGAGATGTAAATTGGCAACCTGCTTCAATTAGTTAGAAAGTCTACGAAAATGCCATAAGGCAAGAATTTAAAGAAGAGAATATCTTATGTGTTATTTCCAATGTACTCTGACTGCTTTGCTAAAGTTGCAAATCTTTAAACTGTAGTTTGTTCTTCTTTCTCTCCATGTGCTCGGCAATGCTGAGTACCTCATTTGGTTTCTAAATGAAAAATAAGGCCATCAGTTTCTGCTATACCCAAAATGTGGAAGGAATCATAGAATCATAGAATTACAAGGTTACAAAGGACCTACAAGATCATCTAGTCCAAACATCCTCCTATCACCTTTTCTACCTGCTAAGCTACTAAATCATATCTAGTAGCACCTCATCCAGATGCCTCTTGAACACTGCCAGGGACAGTGACTCCACCACCTCCCTGGGCAGGCCATTCCAGTGCCTGACCACTCTTGGAGAGAAAAAGATAATCCTTATATCTAATCTAAATCTCCCCTGGCACAACTTGTGGCCATTTCCTCAGGTCCTATTTGTTGTCTGGGAGAAGAGGCCGACCCCCTCCTCATCCCAACCTCCCTTCAGGAAGTTGTAGAGAGCGATAAGGTCTCCCCTGAGCCTCCTCTTCTCCAGACTGAACAACCCCAGCTCCCTCAGCCACTCCCCACAAGATGTGTACTCCAGACTCCTCACCAGTTTTGTTGCCCTTCTCTGGACATGTTCCAGGGCCTCAATGTCTTTCCTGTAGTGAGGGGCCCAAAACTGAACACAAACCTCGATGTGTGGCCTCACCAGTGCTGAATGCAGGGGGATGATTACCTCCCTGCTCCTGCTGGCAACACTATTTTTAATGCAGGCCAGGATGCCATTGGCCCTCTTGGCCACCTGGGCACACAGTCCGCTTCAGCAAACTTACTGAGGGTACTTTAGTTCACTGAATTGCAGGTTTATAGAATGCAAGAAAATAAACTTCAAAATATCTCTGTCCAGAGCTGTATAAGAAATGCTCCTATGCTGCTGTGGAAAGGCCATATGCCTCTGCAGTCCTATACAGAATGTTAATTAGATTTCCAAGCCGAAAGGTTTGCACATATCACACTAGTTGTAGAAAAGTCTTTCCAACAGAATTTGACTCTAAAAGTAAGACAGTAATATCAAATGCAGTGCATTAATTATTTTTGGAGGCAGAGGGTTTAGATGGGATGTTAAAGGGCAGAGAAAGCTGACAGTACAAAATATCTAGCTAGTATAAATTTATATGGCCTTATAGGCTGAGTTCAATTAAAAACCAAACAAAACAAAACAAAGAAACAGGAAGAAAACATTTGATTTCAAACTTCAAAGCTACATTTTCCTTACTTGTGACTACTTAAATTGAAGCAAGCCCTTCTGATTTCCAAATATATTCAGAAATGACAAAGATCAAACCATACCATATTATTTCGAATTTTTTTCTTCTCAAGCTATGAATGGAGGCAATCCACTCTACCCCTTAATAACATTAAGTAAAGTTGGCATTAGCATGCTTGACCAAGAAGTAACTTTTAGGAAAATAGGGAACAAGAGACAGAATTGTAGCTGAAGGCAAAATAACCACCAGCCAGTGCGTCATCAACACAGAAATGTACAGATAGGAGTTTTTACATCTTCATAAAATGCTAATCTATTGTATGTCTCATAAAAAAAGAAAAATAGGCACATATAAGGCATATCCAGGGTTCTGGTTACTCCTCTTCCTAACATCATCTTATTCGCTTAAGTAGCAAGAATTCAGTGAAATAGAAAATTGTAACAGAACATATTCACATTGATTTCACAGCTTTAAAATTGAAGCTTAGAAAGAAATTGTTTTTAAAATTTCACTTCTAATAAAGTGTGTATACCTACTAAACTATAGGTTGGTGGTTATTTTTTTTGTGCGATTTCTTTGATAACAAAACCCAGAACCAAAACCTTATTTTCTTCTCAGCTGCAATGTTTAATTCCAGCTGAAGATAATAGTTTGCTTTCTAACTGCTAAATTCAAAACAGATGATTATTTCTATTTCTATTATTTTTCTATGTCTGTAAAAAAAATTCTTCAACTTCTCTAGTGTTAAGATTTTTTTTATCATAACATAAATAATACTTCAGACATGACATTCTCTGAAAAATAGGTGTCAGCGGTTTACGGGCGTTAGGCCCGATTCCGTGACAAAGGGGACGGGGGACCCAAGGGCCCACGTCCCGGGAAAAGGGGAAAGGGGAAAAGGGTAGGGAGATGGCCCTGAGAGCAAAGAACAGCGGCAACAATCTGAGGAGAAACAAACTAATTTACTAAATAAGATATC